>NW_006399928.1:5618890-5623416 GCF_000299155.1 Elephantulus edwardii | reverse complement strand
ATTAACAAAACTGAAAAAGGAAATAGACAACACTACTATAGTACTTGGAGACTTCAATACACCCCTCTCAAGAAAAAATAGAACTACCAGAAAGAATCTCAACAAAGACACTCAAGAATTAAAACACACAATAAACTAACTCATAGGTCTCATAGACATTTATAGGCTAATGCACCCCAAAAAAGCACAATATACCTTCTTTCCAATATGCATGGAACATTTTCCAGACTAAATCACATTCTAGGTCACAAGGCAAGCATAAAGAAATTAAAAACATAGAAATTATACAAAGTATCTTCTCAGACAACAACACAACAAAATTAGAAATTAATAACAGGAGAATAAAGGAGAAAAATAATACATTTGGAAGCTGAACAACAACTTGCTTGACTACAGCTAGGTACAAGGAGAAATAAAAAATGAAATGGAAAAGTTTCTTGAAACAAATTAAAATGAAAACACGACTTACCAAAACCTCTGGGAAACAGCCAAAGCAGTAATCAGAGGTCAATTTATAGCAATAAGCAAACACATCAAAAGGCAGGAAAAATTGACAATTGACTCTCTAACCCAACATCTCCAACAAACTGAAAAAGAACAGCAAGAAAACCTGACACCCTCTAAAAAAACTGAAATTATAAAATTTAGAGCAGAGATAAATGAAATAGAAAACTGAAAAACAATTGAAACTATCAACAAAACTAGGAGTTGGTTCTTTGAAAAGTTCAATAAAATCGACAAACCATTAGCAAAACTCACAAAAGAAAATAAGGAGAAGACACAAATAATCCGAAAAAGAGATGAATCAGGCAACATCACAACAGAACCAACTAAAATAAAAAAGCTAACATTAAAATATTATGAAAAACTATACTCAAACAAATACGAAAACCTAGAGGAAATGGACAAATACTTAGAAATGCACAACCAACCTAAACTGACACAAACCAAAATTGAACATCTGAACAGACCCATTACAAAGAAGAAATTGAAAAGGTAATACAACAACTTCCAACCAAAAAAAGGCTTGGACAGATGGTTTTCTAAGTGAATTTTATCAAACATTCAGACAAGAACTTTCACCAATTCTGCATAAACGATTTCAGATAATAGAAAAAGATGGAATTCTCCTAGACTCATTCTTTGAAGCAAACATATCCTTGATACCAAAGTCAGGGAAGGACACCACCAAAATAGAAAACTACAGGCCAATATCTCTTATAAACATAGATGTAAAAATCCTGAATAGAATCCTGGCCAATAGAATTCAACAATACCTCAAAGAAATAATCTATCATGACCAAGTGGGGTTCAAAACAGGTAAGCAAGGATGGTTCAATATAAGAAAAACAATCAATGTAATTCATCACATTGACAAAGCAAAGAACAAGAAACACATGATCCTATCAATTGATACAGTAAAGGACTAACAAAATCCAACACACTTTCCTGATTAAAACATTCAATAAAATAGGACTAGAGGGGAATTTCTTCAATATAGTAAAAAGTATTTATGAAAATCCGAGAGCCAACATTGTTCTCAATGGAGAGAGGTTAAAGCCATTCCCTTTAAGAACAGGAACTAGGCAAGGATGCCCATTATCACCTCTCTTATTCAATATTGTATTGGAAGTCTTACAGATAGCAATAAGACAAGAAAAAGACCTAAGAGGTCTAAATTGGCAAAGAGGCGGTAAAATTATCTCTCTATGGAGATGAAATGATAGTATACTTAGAAAACCCTAAAGACTCAGCAAGAAGCTTTTCCTTGGAGAGGTTTATGGTACTTGAAAAGGCAGAGGGTCAGTGAAGGAGAGGAAGACCCTCAACCAGGTGGATTGACACAGTGACTACAGCAATGTCTCTAATCTGTTAGAAAGTGTGTGGATGGCTCAGGATAGGACAGGGTTCAAATCTGTTGTACATAGGGTCACTATGGGTCATACTCAACTTGATGGCACCTAACAACAGCAATAAAACCTTGTGTTTTCATATGTCAGTTTGTATCATAGCTCTTATATTTTAAAGAAATGTTTGTAAATAATGGGATTGCTGGATTTAATGATATTTCTATTCTCACCTTTCTAAAGAGCTCTCACTGCTTTCTGTAGTGGTTGCACCATTTTATATTTCCACCAGCAGTATATGAGAATTGCAATTCCTTCATACTTCTGCCATCATTCACAATTACTTGCTATGTATCTGAAAGCTGGACAATAACTAAGGATCTTAGAAGAAGGATCAATGCTTTTTAATTGTAGTGTTAGATAACAGTGTTGGACATACTGTGGACTGCCAGGAGAACAAACAGGTTGGTCCTTAAGTCTAGGATTTTGAGGGTCTATTTCACATTCTTTGGTGCATGGCCAGGAGGGCCCAGTCCTTGAAGAAGGACATTACACTTGGAACGGTGGAGGGACAGATCAGGACAGGAAGACCCAGGATGAGATAGATTGGTTCAGTAACTGGAGAAATGGTATTAGGTCTGTTGGAGAGACTTCATGCCTTATTGCAGCTGCTCCGTGAGAGGAGTCTCCTCCCATGAGATTAACTGCCTCTGAAAACCCACCAGAGGGTCAACTGCAGGTCAGTTCTGACTCTACAGCACAAAACACATACAACAGTATAAACAAGGATGACAATACAGAGAAAAGAAAGTACATAATAATAAATACAGTAGTCGGGTAATGGAAAGGCAGTATACATACAATAAGGCATTGATCAGACATAGGGTCGCTATGAGTCGCAAGTGACTTGATGGCACATAACAACAACAACGTTGATTGTGCAAAATTCTATCATTCTATCTCCAGCTTCATTTCTGTCACTTAAGACCATGTTTTTCAACTGATCCTTCTTCTTTGTTCCCAACTTTTGCATTCCTGTTACCATTATTATTAATGCATCTTGATTACATGTTTGATTGATCTCTGACTGCAAAAGTTGGTTGTTGTTGTGTGCCGTCAAGTCGCTTGCGACTCATTGCGACCCTATGTACAACAGCCCTAAACCCTGCTCTATCCTTTGCCAATCGCACTGTCTCCGACACTCCCATCCCGATTATCCCAGTCACTGAATCAATCCACCTCATAGAGGGCCTTCCCCTCCTGCGCTGTCCCTCCACCCTCTCAAGCATGATATCCTTCTCCAAGGACCGGTTTCTTCTCACAACATGTTGGTAGAAACATTTTATTTCCTCCTCTTTGGCTCTGCTTGTTGGTGCATATATTTGAATGATAGTGGTATTCACTGGACTTCCTTGTATGAGTATAGGGGGAGAAAGTAGTTCATTGACAGAAAATAAAAAGAGAATATATGTAGTAAGATAACCTTTATGTAAAACAGGTTAATTGCTAGCCTTTCATGGATTTTATGCTTCCTCAATACACCAAGACTCATTATATTATAAAATGTGTTTAAATGTGAAATGCATATTAATATTGACAAAACAATTGTTACTGTTATCAGCATTTAATAGTCATTAAATGTTCATCACGCACTCTGCCAAGTGTTGAAAATACTATTAGAAATAAGATCACATCTGTTAGTATTTTTTTATTGTTTCCCCATTCTTCATTGGCTCTCAGATGAATTGTTAAAATGCAAGGCACTCAATATTAGTTGTGACTCATTGGTACTACCACCACTGTTATATTGGTTTCAATTATTAGTGCAAGACTTTATTCAAAATTTAAAACCAGAAAGTTAGTTCTAAAAGTCTCTCTTTTTTTAAAGATGAAGATGGAACCAGTTTGAATTCTGCTATCTTGGCAGCACTCCAGAAAATGCAAGATGGCTATTTTGGTGGGGCAAGGTAAGTGACTTTTACATAATCTTTAATTAAAGTGGAAATTTGGACTGCATATTCTAGTAGTAGAGTTCTGTTGGCATAGTGTGTAACCTGTCAGATTACTAACTGAAAGGTTGGCAATTTGAATCAGCCAGCTGCACCACAGGAGAAAGATATGTAGTTTCTTCTCATAAAGATTTAAAACCTGGAAAGTCTAATAGAGGGCTATTTATGAATAAGAATTAACTTCATGACAGCAGAGTTTGCTTAAAAAGATAAAGATAGTAGAATACTTGTGATTATGTGTATGGTTAACAATATCATTCTTTTCTATTCAGAAAAGCCTTCGTTCACCATATCAGAGCAAGGAACTAATGTAACAGAGGAGAGTTGGAATTTTTAAGTACCGTTTTGTTATAACCCAACCCGCATTCATTGAATTGATTCTAATTCATGTGTATCAGAGTAGAACTGTGCTCTGTAGAGGCTTTCTTGCCATTTTCTTTTTATTTTACTCATTTGCATACATACATATCCATATATATCATGTTCCATACATGTATTTTGTGTTTTATACAGTCATCCATATGCATTGTACTTCATTCATGCACACTGAGTTTTATACGATCATACACAATATGTTGTTGTTGTTGTTGTTGTTGTTATGTGCCGTCGAGTCGCCTGCGACTCATAGCGACCCTATGTACAACAGCCCTAAACTCCGCTCTGTCCTGTG
>NW_006399928.1:5607427-5613265 GCF_000299155.1 Elephantulus edwardii | reverse complement strand
TATATATATATACACAATATAGCCAGAATGACACAACCAGGAGAGGATAAAATTGACAAATGGGACCTTCTTAAAATCAAATCCCTGTGTGCAATTAAAACCAATGTAGTGAAAAGAAAAGATACAGATTGGGAAGAAAATTTCACCATGACATTTCAGACAAGGGTCTCATAACTAAAGTTTATAGAATACTAATACTGGGCCTCCACAAGTCTAAGACTGATAACCCAAACACAAAGTGGGCAAGACCATGAATAGATACTTCACAAAGGAGGACCTTCAGATGGTCTAGAAACACACGAGAAAATATTCTTGTTGCTCTTTAGTTATGGTTTCAACTCTTTCTTCTAACATTTGTAACTTCTTCAGTACCAGTTCTTGGAACGCCACATCAAGATTTTTTTTCCCCTGACTTCCAGCCTCTATGATATTCATTATGTCCTTGATCAAGTTTACTCTTTTAGAAGAACACTTGTTTTGTTTTTTCATACTGTTTGGTCCTGTTTACTGCTTCCTTGACATTACGTGAAGTGAATGAGGAGAGATATTATTTCTCCTCTGAGCAGACAAAGTTTGTAAGAGGAGATGGGAAAGTTCTAGAAATGCTGCCCAGGACCCTTTCTTTCCCAAGTCTCAGCAGTAGATCCTTGAGATGTACCTATGGCTGAGTGAGAGGTGCCACTCTTGTCTTAGCCAACAGAGCTCCTAGGGGGTGCTGGAATGTCCAAGAAATGCTACTCAGGACCCTTTCTTCTCCAAGTTTCCAGTCACAGTGGTGGGTACTCATGGTGTACCTGTGTCTTCTCCTGACGCTGTTTGGGAAAGGTTGCTTCCACCTTAGCCGACAGAGCCTCTGAAAGGAGCTGATAATATCTCAGGAATGCTTCTTAGGACCCTTTCCTCCCCAAGTGTCAGTGGTTGGTGCTCACTTTGTACCTATGTCTTCTCCTGATATTGGGTGTATCCTGCCTAAAGTCCTCTCTGATCTTAAGTCAACCAGGAATACTCACATTGGCAGGGTAATTGACCATTCCAGGAGAGAGGAGGGCAACTCACCCTGTCAAGTTCTCTTTGGTCCTGGCAGGAAGACACCTTGGCAGGGGAGCTCATTACTTCAGGGGAGGAGAGGACAACTCACCTTGCCTGAAGTCCTCTCTGGTTCTGTAGCTTGCCTTGGTTGGGGAACTCATTGTTCCAAGGCAGGGGAGGACAACTCACCCTGCTTGAAGTCATCTCTACTCCTGGGATTGGCAGGAAAACTTGTGAAATAGAAAAATAGTTAAATATTATGTATTACATAAATAACTCTGCAATAACAAACAAAAATTTCCAAGTGGATATGTAAGTAAAGTACACCCAAGAGTATATGTCATTTTGACAGAGGATATGTTTGCATAAGTATTTGTATGCAGGAGCAAAGTTTTGAAAATGTCTTAACCACAACCAAACACTTTGAGGGCCTGAGGGTGCGAGTCCAATCTCAGAAGATATCTAAGTAGAAAAATATATTAAAAATATGCAGAAAAAATTAAATATCATGAAAGGACCACATTATTGGTCTGATAGATAATGGTAGAGTCACAGAGACTAGTGCCTTTGGGCACTTTTCACACCAAGAACTGAATCAAAGATCCCCTTTCAGCCAAACAGTAGATTAGAACAATGTACCACAGCAGACCACAATGCCAAAAATTACCACATTTACCACAACAAGAAAAAGGTAAATAACCCAATTGAAAAATGGGCACAGGATATGAACAGACACTTTGCCAAAGAAGACATTCAAATGGCCAACAAATACATGAAGAAATGTTCAAAACCCCTAGCTCTAAGAGAGATGCAAATCAAAACAACCATGAGATATCATTTCACCCTAGTCAGAATAGCAAAGTTAAACAGAGCAGCAAACAACAAAACTAACAAAGTTGCCAAAAAGGCTGGGACCCTTATTCACTGTTGGCGGGAGTGTAAAATGGGGCAACCACTATGGAAGGCTTTTCTCTCTCAAAAAGTTGCAAATAGAAATATCATTTGACCCAGCAATTCCATTACTGGGAATATACCCTAAAGAAACCATAACTGCCACCCAGACAGATATATGCACACCCATGTTTATTGTGGCTTTGTTGACAATAGCAAAGAGTTGGAAACAACATAAGTGCCCATCAACAAATGAATGGATAAAGAAGCTGTGGTATATTCACACAATGGAATACTGTGCTGCATTGAAAAACAAGGAACTCATGCACTATTATTCAGAATGGGTGACCTTGAAGGACATTATGCTGAGTGAAATATCTCAGTCACAAAAAGAGAGGTGCTGCATGGTGCCACTATTGTAGAACAGGACTGACATCAGGGTCGGGGTGAGACTGAGGAAAACTGGATAAATTATGTATACTGCATTGAAACAGATGAGGGAGAGAACTGTTTGAAAGCGATATATGATTGGGTATTCTGGTTATGACAAGAGTCCAGAATAAAGGTTGCATCAGGATGGGAGGGGGATTTATATCAATAAAATAGTTTTACTTTTCAAAGAGAAGAGTGAACTGGGGTGGGGAGGGCTGCGCAGGGCGAAAAGTGCAACAATGAATGTATGGAAATACAAAATCTCTGCAAATGTTCATTAAAATTAATTTAAAAATTTAAAAAACTTAAAAAATGACCACATTTGCCAAAAACAAAGGTCAAAAGGCTAGAAGCTTCAAGGAAGGAAGAGAAACATAAACAAGAAAACCAAGAAAGAAATGGGAAAACTGTGCTAACATTGAGGGGATGGTAGCTAATGCCACAAAACAAAATACGTAAAAATTATTGATGGAAAAATAACTTTCTTTATAAATACTTTCACCCAAACCACAAAAAATGTTCCAAAGATGGAGAAAAAGGTTTTCCTTCTGCTCTTTTATTTCATAGATTTAATATCAGCGCAGGTTCTTAGACCCTTATGTGTGTCTGTCATTATTTAATGTTCATTCAGATTAATTAAGATTTGACTATTGAATACAACTTTAAGCTGATTTCTTTAGAAAATTAAAACTACTGCCTAGTATTAATTTTACGTTAGAAAGTTAATACTTTCTGATTTTAGAATGGACCCATAGCTGACCCTCCAGTAGATTTTCAGAGGCAGTAAATCACACAGGAGGAAATTGTCCATCCTCCTGTACAGCGCCTTGCCTTTGAGATTACAGCTCAGCTTCTTACCACTAGGCCACCAGAACTTCCTTTAGAAAGTTAATACTTTCAGATTTTAGAACTGGCCTTGTAAGTAGAGGAGGACATGACCTACAATCTATTATAGATAATTTAAGTAAAAATATTTTCTTTTCAAAATTTTCTTTTTAGTATGTTTTAGTGTAATAGACTTATCTTCATTCTCTTCTGCTTATTCTTATA
Organism: Elephantulus edwardii; assembly: GCF_000299155.1. Lineage (NCBI taxonomy): Eukaryota > Metazoa > Chordata > Mammalia > Macroscelidea > Macroscelididae > Elephantulus > Elephantulus edwardii. The sequence continues at coordinate 5,609,863 of NW_006399928.1, read as the reverse complement.
GCCAGTTAAAATAAGTTTACCATTTGCTTGTTATACTTAGGAAAAATAATATAATAGTGGAAGATAGCAAGTAATATTTGACAGCCCCTTACTAAAACCCTATCCATTAACATTGTACAGTATGCCTAAAATCACTCTCAGATATTATTGATTTGTAAACATCAGTAATCTATCAATAAAACATTCCAAGTATAATTTTTTAAATTTTTATTATTTGTGTGTACCGTCAAATCAGATCTGACTGGTACAGGAGGGAATTGTCCCTCCTTCCCCGGCAGAGCATCTGGTGGATTTGAACCGTGCCCCTCTGGGATTGCAGTACAGCTTCTTGCCACTAGGCCACCGGAGCTCCCCTTCCAAGTATAATTTTAAACTTTAAAAAATTTTTATATTGGTTTATGTACAAAATTCTTATCCAATATGTTTCATTCACATACATTTTGTTTCACTCCTTCTTTCATTCACATTGTGTTTCATACAATCATTCCATATATTGTGCTTTATAAGATTAATCACTATTAATTGATGCTCATTATCACCTTGTCTTTTCAACTCCCCACTAGATCTATCCTAATACCTTCACTCCCTCCATCCACTTACCAAATTGTGAGACCCCATAATTTCCTCCTTCTCACTTTCTGCCCTCCTCACTCCTCCCTTTCCCCCTATTTCTGTAGAGTCCTGATGATACCGTCCTTAGTGAGTTTATCTGAAGGCCACACCACTATGGTCAAATCCACCAATGAACTTAGGAAAAACTTATGAACAATCTCTTCCCATGCAGTTTACTGTATTTGAAACTCAGTGAAGGATAAACTAAGAGTTAGTTCTAATTTAACAGCCATGCATGACTGATAATTGTGTTGTTTTGAAAAGGATTTAAACTTATTTTCTGCTTTCTATCTACCCATTAATTGTTAGGATTCAAACAGGTAAATTGTCAGAATTCTTGACAACTTCTTGCTGCACATACTTGAGCTTCATGGACCCTAAGCCTGAGGGTAAGTTATACAATGATGGTTATAATGACAGCTACAATGACCTGGAATCTTGTGACTGGATGGATGGTTTTGATTCAGCTAGTATTGGTAAAGAGTCTTCATAAAGGCACTGGTCTTGCTAGAAAGGAATAAAAATATCATCAACATCTTATCTTATATTTCATACTGGTTTCAGTATCATCATGTGCCACCCTTAAACTTATATATCTATGTTTCTATTTTATTTTACTTAAATTTTCGTCCCTTTACTTATCTTTTTTTCTGAGTTCAATGGTATTGTTGAGTTATAGGGTTAGATTTTCTCTCAGTAAGCTTGGGTATAGGGAGCTCTGGTGGCCTGGTGGCAAGAAGCTGAACTGCAATCCTGAAGGCATGTAGTTTGAATCCACAAGCAGCTCCACAGAGGAAAGATGGGCAAATAATTCTCTCTGAAACCCTGCTGGAGGGTCAGCAGTGGGTTGGTCCTGACTTGATGGTACACAACAACAGAGCTTAGGAAAAAATTTATCTTATGGATATATAAAATGGTTGTGATATTAAAATGTGAGGAAGCACTAGTGAGTGAAATATAATTAAGCAGGAATAAAATATGTATGAGGAAATTAAAAAATATTTTTAATATTAAGAAACAAAGAAATACTAAATTTAGTGTTTTAAATGTAGTGTTAGAGGAACACATCAGAATCTCTTGGGGGTAGGTTAGAAAACTCTATTCAGGATTCTTATTCTTTTCATAGATAACAGTGGCAGTTCAGTGGCAGGAATCTCACTTTCTGTGCTGGAGACCTGGGTTCAATTCCTCAGCAATGCACTTCAAGCATAGCCACTTTTTCATTATTCATAGTTGAAAAGACAATTTCAAGTTTTGTCCTAAAGTACAATGCTGTGAGTGATGGTATATTAACCAGACACATACAAAGACAATCTGTTAATACAACTATTATTCAAACATTTATAGCAACCGCTAAAGTCAAAGAGGATGAAATTGAAGATTTTTACCTATATTTATAGTTTTAAATTGACTAAACATGTAATCAAGATGCATTAATAATTATTATGCTTGGAATGCAAAAGCTGGAGCCAATAAGAAAGAATTGTAGTTAGAAAATAAGGTCTTTGTGTCAGAAAAGAGGCTGGGCATTGAATGATTGAATTTTACACATGCAATGAATTATTTATCACAAATACCTTTTTAAAAGTACAAATGGTAACTTTATACATGGACCTCATCTGACAGACTGCACAGGTATCAGACTGACTACATTTGTGGAAAGAATCATTAGAGAAGTTTAATGTCAGTACTCAAAGTCTGCCCAGGTACTGACTGTAGAATATACCATTAATTATTCATGTGCAAGTTCAAATTAATGAATACCAGTGACTACCACTATCATTCAGATATATACACCAACAACCAGAGCCAAAGAAGAAGAAA
>NW_006399928.1:5598939-5604117 GCF_000299155.1 Elephantulus edwardii | reverse complement strand
AGGAGGATAGAAGGAGAATTGATGCCTTTGAGCTTTGGTGCTGGAGAAGAGTATTGAGGGTACCATGGACTGCTAGGAAAACAGATTCATCCTGGAAAGGGTTAAACCTGGCAGCTCTTTGGAGGCAAGGATGCTGACCCTCCGTCTAACATACTTTGGACATATTGTAATGAAGGACCCGTTCTTGGAGAGGGATATCATGCTTGGTAGGGTAGAGGGACAGCGCAGGAGAGGAAGGCCCTCTATGAAGTGGATTGATTCAGTGACTGGGATAATCGGGATGGTTGTATCGGAGACAGTGCGATTGGCCCAGGCCAGAGCAGAGTTTAGGGCTGTTGTACATAGGGTCGCTCTGAGTCACAAACGACTCAACGGTACATAACAACAACAACAAGTTCAAATTGAAGTTGAATAAAATTAAAACAAGCCCACAAGAACCAAAATACAGTGCTAAGTCTGTCCCACCTGAATTTAAAATGAGTAGGTTTGAGGCATTGAAAACTAATGATAGAAAACCAGAAGAGTTATGTATAGGACGACATCAAAGATAGCATCCAGATATCAAAAGATTACAAAGACAGGGAAGGGGGGGAAAGAGCAAAATGCATGTCAGAGAAAAAGCAAAGATTTTGCTAGAGCATTGAGAAACCAAAAGAAGGGGAAGAAATGCTGAAGTAAAAGAGATAAAAAGATTTCAAAGAACAGCTCCAAACAACAAAACAAAGTATTATAATGGAATGTGTAAAGAGCTAGAGTTAGGAATAAAAAGGGAAGAATTTACTTAGCGTTGAAAGAACTGAAAAACAAATTCAAACCTCAAGTTGCAATACTGAAACATATTCTAGGAAAAATCTCGAATGATTCAGGAAGCATCACAAGAAGATAGAAGGAGGCTCAATTAAACGTCACTTTCAGTCACACCCCAGCTTCCACTGGAAGAGTGCAGCTTCATTCCTGCAGCTGGCAACTGTACAACCTCCTCCTCTACACTCAGCTCTGCTTCAGGCCTGCGGGACAGAACCATAACACAGGATCCAACCAAGACATCACCTTTCCTGGGGACACCATCCTATTTTCCAAGCTGTATACCTTAACTGGAAGGCACCAACAATCAGCATCCCCAGAAACACAGTCATGGAGCAGATGAATAGAGACATGGCCCATCCTGCAAACCATTAGAGAGAGTGATGAAGAGATGAGAGATGGGGTGGACACACCACCCCACAGACCAAAAAGGAAAGAGACTTCAGGAGAGAAGGTTGCAATTAGTCAACAAGAAGCATTCCACACCATACAACTTGACTGCAGGACAATAGAGGAAGGAACAGATGTAGTCCCCCTATCCCAGATCCAGCAAACTTTGCCACAGAACCAGAGAGGAAGGGTAGGATGAGTTGTCCTCACCTTCTCTACTGAAATGTTGATCTCATCAACGGAAGCAAGTTCTCCCATGAGCCCAGTGACTTCACAGAAATTCAGACAGGGTGAGCCACCCTTTCCTCCTCAGGAGCAGTGACTTCCCCAGCCAAGGTGGAAAGACCAAGGGCCCCAGGCAAGGAAGAACTCTATCACAGTAATGACATGGAAAGAAAAGACTACCTAACAGTCCACACAAAACCAAAACAAGGTTTCACCCCCAAAAAAAGTTATCAAAACACAGAATAAATGGATTTTCTGAAGCCAGAAAATCTGATGGAACTTTCTGACAAAGAAATCAAAAGAACAATGACTGAATATTTGCAATAGATTAAAGAAAACCTTGAAGAATTGAAAGACTCTACAAGCAAAAGCCAAGAGGAACTTGAAAAAGTAATCTAAGACAATGCAGATAAAACAAATGAAATGGGGTAAAAAAAACTTATCAGTGATTTCTCATTAAAACATTGTATATGAGGAATTAGCATCATGAAAAATAGCTGAGTAGGAAGTTCCTGGTGTCAATCTCGCCACCAAAACAACCATTAAACTGGAAACAATCATTAGCATTAGTTGCTTTTGATTCTGAAGATTGATCAAACAAAGCAACCAGGAAAATGCTTAATGAAGAGTGAGGCTACTGAATACTGGTAAGAGAGTGATATGAGAGCCTGCCAACCTAATCCATTATCCAGCCCTGCTATAGCTGTGAGATTGGCAGCCTTCTTTCTTAAAGAATCTGATAGTGTAATACATAGCAAGTTGTGCTGATAAAAGATAAAGAAATAAAATCTCCTCCCTTGTGATTACAGCCTCCAAAAATGTATTGAAGAGTCAACTACAAGTTGGTTCTGATAGAATTATAAGAATAGTGGAGTAAGTGTGAGCAGTTAGGACTCTTTCACATATTTGGGACTGCATACTTTAGTTGGATTGGTAATTTCCTAAGGGACAAGAACAGATCAATAACATACACTTGCCTTTGTTTTGGTCTACTTTGATTAAAGCACATTTCCCAAGAACATCTACAGGAAAATTTAAAGTTTTTGTTGGTGTTGCTAGTTTTGTGGGATGTTTCTTTGTTTTTTTAATCCAGACATTTAAGGGAATTTTTGTCAAGTTACACTGATCACAGATAACGGAGCAGAAATTTCAGTATTGATACACAATAAGAAATAGAAATTTTGCAATGGTTTAGAAAATCTACTTTGTAAATGGATGAATACAGCCCCCAAAAGCAATAAAATATATACCTGAGGAATGGGACAATCTGATTTTGAAAATTGTTATACTATAATACTAATAATTTTCAGCTCTTAAAAAAATTACAAGCAGAAAAGAAATAAGATAATGGATCTCATGCATAGGGGGAAAAAATCTCTCCTTCCAAATTCGACAAAAAACTGTCTCTGAGAATGTGTACAAGTTAGAATCCTTACAACTGGACCAATAGACAAGATCATGATAGATGGTGAAATATAAAAAAAACCCAACAAAAACCAAACCTAAAAACCCAAGAAAATTTAGAATACTAAGACCAGTGCCTCAGAAGCTATCAACACATTGGAGGGGCTAGATGTGCAGAAATGAAGAGATGGAGCATAAAAACCAGCAAAATAGAAAAGACAACTCTCAGCACTGATCTGCTAGAGCAAAAAGCAGACTCAAAAAGGAAGGAAAATTAAGAAAGTTTAAGAATAATGTGGGACAACATCAAGAGAAAAAATATGTGCATAATTGGAATCCTAGAGCAAAAAGAAGAGAAGAAAGGCATTGAGAAACTTGTAGAAGAGTTACTAGAAGAAAATTTCCCAGGTATAATGAAGAATTAGAGAATATACATACAGGAAGCTGAGCAAATTTCATACAGAATGTTGTTGCTGTTGTTAAGTACTGGTATGTCAAGCACCCTATGAACAAAGGACCTGAACCCTGTTCTATAACTATTGTCATTTCTCTAAGTTCATAGAGTTTCCAGAGGCATGTTGTTTAGGAAGTGGATGCTACTCCTACTTACGAGCCTGTTTTAATCTGGAAGTTCCACCAAACACTGTCCATGATGAATAAACATTATGAATTTGACATACCAGTGGAACAGTGTTCAGCATCACAGCAACCCCAAGTTACCTCAGTACAGTAAATTGACAAAACAGTGCTGCTGTACCACTTAGAAGAATGTTTGTCCCAAACACAATTAACACCAGGCCTAAGAACTGCAGACCAGATATCCCACTGACTTTTAAATATAAGGCCCACCCACCAGGTCCTGGTTGACTTTAAACAAGAGCCAAGTCCACAGTTCATTGTTAGCTAAATCCAGCAAATTCACTCAGCTCACACACAATTGTGAATGAAATAAAAACCAACCAAATAGTCCACACACAACACTCAACCAAAACAAGAAACCCACTTTCCAGAATCCAGCCAGTTCACACATCAGCCTCTAAACTGGAGACTTAGGGCCCAACAAACTTTTAAATACAAGGTCCGCCTACAAGATCCTGATTGACTCTAAACAAGAGGCTCCCCACCCCAAAGAAAACAAAAAAGCCACTATGGTATACCATAATCAAATTCACCAGAAACAAAGACAAGGAGAGAATTCTGAAATCAGCTGGGAAAAACAAAGAAAAACTTACAAAGGAGAAGAAATAAGATTAACTTCCAATTTCTCAGCAGAAACCATTCAAGCAGCAAGACAGTGGAAGGACATCAGTTAAACACTCAAAGAACACAACTTTCAACCAAGAATATTGTACCCAGCAAAACTCACCATCAAATATGTTGGAGAGAATCAAGATAGTCTCAGAAGAGCAGAAAGTAAGGCAGTTTGTAAAAACAAAATTAACATTGCAGGAAATACTGAAAGTAGTCCTTCTCATAGTTGGATTTCTCTACAGTGACAAATATAGAAATGAAGCTAAGAAAAACAATACCGATTATAACAGCTAATCACAAGAAAAGATACTTGGGAATATATCGAACTAGAGACACGAAAGATCAATACAAAGAAAATGACAGAACATGACTACAATAAACAAAAAGATATTTGAAGAAATGGAAGTATATGTTATGCTTGTAGATCAGAAGTCTCAATATTGTGGAAATGACAATTGTATTACAGGCAATTGACAAGTTCAAGCCAATCCCAATTCAGATACTAATTCCATTCTTCAACGATATGGAAAAGGCACTTTTCAACTTTATGTGGAATGGAAAGAGACCCCAAATAAGTAAAGCAGTACTGAAAAAAAGAGAAACAAGGTTGGAAGCATCACATTCCCTGATCTCAAATCCTATTACACATTTGTGGTGGTCCAGGCAGTATAGTACTGGGACAGAGATCAATGAAATAGAATTTAAAATGCAGAAATTAACTATTTTAGTTTTTAGCTATTTTTAATCAGCTATGGTCAAATGATCTTTGACAAGAGTAGAACTCAGGTAAGTGGGGAAATAACAGACTAACAAATGATGTTAGAAAATTGGAAAACCTTCCGTAGAAAACTGATGCAAATCTCAAGGTGGATCAGGGACCTAGAGAAAAACTAAGAACAACTCTAGAAGCCCTAATCCACAGCATGAATAGTCTTTCATGCATAACGAAAAACCTACAGCCAGGAGAGAATAAATTAGATGAATGGAACATTCTAAGAGTCAAATTCCCATGTTGTTGTTGTTGTTATGTGCCGTCGAGTCGTTTCCGACTCATAGCGACCCTATGCACAACAGCTCTACACCCTGTTCTATCCTGCGCCAACC
>NW_006399928.1:5597781-5598441 GCF_000299155.1 Elephantulus edwardii | reverse complement strand
ATTCTCTGCTGATGTGCTGTTCTAATCGTTTTTGGATAACCTTCAGTAGAATCTTGCTTGCATGTGAAATCAATGACACTGCTCTGTAGTTTCCACACTCAGTTGGGTCACCTTACTCATTGCAAATATGTTTTTAAGAGACATAAACACAGGTTATATACATGGATTTCACCTGATGCTATACATAGAAATCAGATTGATTACAGCTGCGGAAAGAACGGTTGGAGAAACCCAATATCAGCTGTGGAAACTAGGCCAGTAGCTGATTGTGGGACAGAACACCAACTACTCATGTAGAAGTTCAAGCTGAACCTGAGAAAAATTAAACCAAGTCCACGGGAACCAAAATATGACTTTGAGTCTCTCCCACCTGAATTTCAGAACCACCTCAGGGACAGGTTTGAGGCCTTGAACACTAATGAGCAAAGACCACATGAGTTGCGGAAGGATATGAAGGGTATTATCCAGGAAGAGTGCAAATGATCATTGCAAAGACAGAAGAGGAAGAAAAGACCAAAATGGATGTTAGAAGAGACTCTGAATATTGCACTGGAGCACAGAGAAGCCAAAGCACAAGGAAGAATTCAAGATACTAAAGAGTTGAATAGAAGATTTCACAAGGCAACACGGGATGACAAAGCAAAATATTACAGTGAAATG
>NW_006399928.1:5565456-5597681 GCF_000299155.1 Elephantulus edwardii | reverse complement strand
CCCATCGCGATACGCTTTTTGATTTCCTGACTGCTGGTACCTAGAGTGTTGACTGTGGAGCCGAGCAAAGTGAAGCTGTGAACACTCTCAATCTCTTCCTCATCCATCCTGACGCTGCCAATTGGTCCAGTGGCGAGAATCTTTGTCTTCTTGACATTGAGCCTCACTCCATACTGAAGGCTGCAGTCCTTGACCCTTCGCAGCAAGTGCATGAGGTCCATTCCCATACACATCAAAAAACTCCAACAGGCAAATCCACAGGCCAGGGGGGAATAAATTCAGTAATGACATATCTAATAAGGAATTCTTATTTAAAATTTATAGCATATTCCAGCACTTCAACAAGAAAAAGGTAAACAACCCAATCACAAAATCGGCACAGCATATGAATAGACACTTCACCAAAGAAGATATTCAGATGGCAAACAAATATATGAAGAAATGTTTAAAATCCCTAGCTATCAGAGAGATGCAAATCAAAGAAACTATGAGATATCATCTCACTCTTGCAAGAATAGCAAATTTCCATAGGTTAACTAAAAACTAATGCTGATAAGATTGTGAAGAGATTGGAATTTTAATTCACTGCTGGTGGGAATGTATTGAAGGCAGTTTGGGGCGGGGTTGCGGAACACAACTTGGAAATAGAAATACCATTTGATTCAGCAATTCCACTACTAGAAATATATCCTAAAGAAACCAGAGCCACAATTCAAACAGATATATACACGCATATTCATTACTGTGTTAGTCACAATAGCAAAGAGATGGAAACAACCCCAGTGCTCATCAACAAATGAATGGACAGAAAAACGATAGTACATTCACACAATGAAATATTACACAACATTGAAAAAATAATGAACTCATAAAACAATACACAACATGGGGAAGCCTGGAGGACATTTTGCTGAAGGAAATATCTCAGTCACAAAAGGACAAATATTGCATAATACCACTGTTATAAAATAGGACAGACATGTAGAAGTTCTAAATAGAATGGGGAAAGAGTGGAGAGATAATGAACACTGCATTAGAACAGATGAGGGGAAGAACTGTCCAAAAGGAATATATAATTAGGCATTATATGTATAATAACAATCTGGAACAAGACGTACATTGTGAGGTGGGCTGGGTAAAGGAGGAGAGGGATAAAATGGGCAAGAATGAAAAGAAAGAAAGTTTTTTTTTCTAAAAAAAAAAAGAAGATTGAAGGAAAACACACATTCACTGTATCATAAAGAATTGCTTGACACTGAAAAATTTCTGTCATTATCAAATAAACAAGAGTCAATGGGAATGAAAGAATAAGTTGAAGCTGCACTAAAGACATTGGAAAATAAAATAAAATAAAGTCACAGGAATTGACAGAATACCAACGGACTTGCTTCAATTATCAGATGCAATCCTGTATGTGCTCATTTGTCTATGCCAGAAAATCTGGAGCAGAGCTACTTGGCTGAATGGCTTGAAGAAATCCATATTTGTTCCAATTCCCAAGAAAAGCAATCCAACAGAATGTGGAAATTTTCAAACAATATCATGAATATCACATGTAAGAAAACTATTGCTGAAGATCATCCAAAAGGGCTAGAACAATTGTCAGAGAAATACCAAAATTTCAAGTTGTGTTTAGAAGAGTCCAAAGCACCAGGGATATCATTGCTGAGGTCAGATGGATACTGGCTAAAAGCAGAGAATACTAAAACAAAATAATATTTTGTTTTATTGATTATCCACAAAGACTGTGTGGATCGTACAAATGATGACTAAAAATGAGATGAATGGAAATCCCCAAACCTGTAATTATACTCACACAAAATTTATACCTAGATCAAGAAACTATTGTCCAAACAACAAGGGAATATTCCATTATTTAAAATCAGGCAAGATGTGCATCTGGGCTGTACCCTTTCTCCATACCTATATAATTCTTAAACCAATCAAATAATTCAAGAAGCCGGACTCTATTTGGAAGAATGGGGCATCAGAATCAATAATCTGTGTTATGCAGATAATACTACCTTGTTTGGTGAAATTGAGAAGGACTTCAAACTCTTGCTGTAGAAGATAAGACTACAACTTTCAACAGGAGTTGCATCAAAGCTTCAAGAAGACAAAATCTTCACCACTGAATCTATACACAGTCTCATGATAGATGGAGAAAAGGGGGAAACTGTCAATTATTTCATCTTACTTAGATCCATAATAAACACCTTTGGTACAAGCAGTCAGAAGATCAGGAGATGTATTCCATTGGGTAAATCCACTATCAAGGACTTCGCAAATCACTTGCTCTGCTCCTGAAAGCTGAACAATGAATAAAGATGACAGAAGAAAAAAAATTATGTCTTTGAGCAGTGGTGTTGGACAAGAGAACTGAATAGCCCATGGGTTGTCAAAAGAACAAACAGATATAACCAGAGCACTCCTTAAAGACAAGGATGTCCAAGCTTCATCTTAGATACTTTGGGCATACTTATAAGAGAGGTTATTCCTTGGAAAGAGGGAATGCTTGAAGAAGAGGAGAATCCTTGAAAGAGAGGAAGACCCACATTGAGATGGATTGATACAAGGACTGCAGCAGTGGGCTCGAATGTGTCAAAGATTAAGAGGATGGCACAGGATAGGATAGGTTTCTGATTTGTTGTTCATAGAGACACATCATGGTAGATGAAGAAAAGTTTGAAATTGTCAATGAGTTTATTGTACTTAGATCTACAATTAACCCCTTGGTGCCAGCACTCAAGAAATAAAAAAACATGTTGCATTGGGAAAGTTTGCTCTCAAGGATGTCTCCAAAATATTGTTGTGTGCTGTTGAATCAGAACCAACTCATAGCTGACCCTCAGAGGGCTTTCAGAGGCTATAAATCACTTGGTCTTTCAATATGGATTGCATCTCAGTGTCAAGAAAACAGAAATCCTCGCCACTGGATCAGTAGGCAACATCATGATAATTGGGTGTGGGGTTTTTTCCCCTCCACGATCACTTTTTATGCTTCTGAGAGCTGGATGGACAATAAATAACAATGACAGAAGAATACTTGAGCCCTTAAACTGTGTTGTTGGAAAAGAGTATTGAATATTCCACAGACCACAAAAATAACAAACATTTTGGAGAATGTGCAGCCAGAGTGCTCCTAGGAGGCAAGGATTGCAAAGCTTCATCTTGAATACTTTGGGCATATTTCTAGCAAAGGTTACTCCTTGGAGAAGGACATCACGCTTGGAAAGGTGGTGGAACAGCGAAGGAGAGGAAGCCTCTCAACCTGGTGGATTAATACAGTGACTACAGCAGTGGGCTTGAGTGTGTCAGAGATTGTGCGATTGGCACAAGATAGGATAGGATCTGTTGCTCATCAGATCCCTAAAAGTCATATTAGACTCAATGCCACCTAACAACAACAAATCACACAGGAGAAGATTGTACATCCTTCTCTAGCAGAGCAACTAGGGGATTTGAACACTTGCTTCCCTTTGGGATTGCCATTTTGTACCACTAAGCCATCAGAGCTCTCTAATAATCTCCAAAATATTAAGGAACAAGAAGGTGGGTTTAAAGAATAATACTCCCTACAACCAGGAGAAGATAAAATAGATGAATGGGACCTTCTAAGAATCAAATCCCTATGCACATCCAAAAACTTCTCCAACAGGGTAAAAAGGGAAGCCACAGACTGGGAAAAAGTATTTGGTAACGACACATCAGATAAGGGACTTATATCCAGAGTTTATAAAATACTTGAGCACCACAACAAGATAAAGGTAAATAATCCAATTGAAAAATGGGCACAGGATATGAATAGTCACTTCACCAAAGAAGACATTCAGATGGCCAACAAGCACATGAAGAAATGTTCAAAATCCCTAGCTCTAAGAGAGATGCAGATCAAAACAACTATGAGATATCATCTCACCCCAGTCAGAATAGCAAAATTTAACAGAAGAGCAAGCAACAAATGCTGGCGAGGTTGTGGAGAAACTGGAACCCTTATTCACTGGTGATGGAAGTGTAAAATGGTGCAACCCCTGTGGAAAGCGGTATGGCGCTTTCTCCAAAAGTTGCAAATAGAGATACCATTTGACCCAGCAATTCCATTACTGGGAATATACCACAAAGAAACCATAACTGCACCTAAGCAGATATATGCACACCCATTTTTATCATGCCTTTGTTCACAATAGCAAGGAGTCAACAAACGAATAGATAGAGAAGCTGTGGTATATTCACACAATGGAATACTATGCTGCATTGAAAAACAAGGAACTCATGCAATATTATTCAAAATGGGTGACCCTGGAGGACATTATGTTGAGTGAAGTATCACAGTCACAAAAGGACAAATACTGCATGGTGCCACTGTTGTCAATAAAGTAGGACTGGCATCGGGGTTGGGGGGAGACTGAGAAAGATGGGTTAAATAATATATACTGCATTGAAACAGATGGGGGAGAAAACTGTTTAAAAGGGTTATGTGATTAGGTATTTTTGTCATGACAGGAGTCCAGAGTGAAGACTACATAGTGGAGTGGACCTGGGGGAGGGATTGTAAAACAATGAAAGAATTTTTCTTTTACTTTTCCAAGAAGATAGTGTACTAGGGGGGAGGGTTGGGAGGAGAGGAAAGTGCAACAATGAATGAATGAATGAATGAATGAATGGAAATCCAAAGGCTCTGTAAATTTTCATTGAAATGAATAATAAATTTAAAAAAGAAAAAAAAGAATAATACTCCCTAATATTTTTGTTATTGTTGAATACCATCAAGTCAAAACCAACCCATGGCTGACTTACCCTACAGTGGGTTTTTAGAGGCAGTTAAGAGGAGATTGCCCATTCTTCTCCCATGGAATAGCTCCCTAATACTTTCCAAAATACTAATGTTCCCTAACACTCTCCAAAATACTAAAGAGCATGATGCAAATTTAAATACTAAGATACTTCTGTTTCTGACCATGGTCTTTTCAATCCCTCATTATGCATATGAGAGCTGGACAATGAATAAGGATTACAGAGGAGGAATAATCGATGTCTTTGAACTGTGTTATTGGAGAAAAGAACTGAATATTCCATGGACTGCCAAAAGAACAAACAGATCTGTCTCAGAGAAAGTGCATCCAAAGTGTTCCTTGGAGGCAACAATGTTTTAGCTTTCCCAACATATTTTGCCCATGTGGTTAGGAGGGACTAAAAGGGACATCACGCTTGCAAAGGTGAAGGGCCAGTAAAGGAGAGGAAGATCCTCAACGAGATGGGTTGGCCTAGAAACTGCATCAATGGCCTTAAGTATGTCAGAGATAATGAGAATGCACAGGATAGGATAGGGTTCCAATTTGTTGTTCATAGGGTGACTATGAGTTATATTCAACTCGATGGCACCTAACAATAACAGCAACAACTTTATCTCTACAAGTTAAAAAGTAGATGTGTCCTAATAAATGTCCATAGCTTCTGAATCTTTCAAATGTTGAGATTGGAGAACTACAAACTTCAAACAACACATTTCTGTAGATGTAGTTTAAGCACAGAAGCCAGTAATTTTATTTGCATAAGTAACTTATGAAGTGCTAAATATGTTTCCTTTTTTTGCTTTTTTTTTTTTTCTCACTCCTACTAACCTTACAGCTGGCTGTGGTGATGAAGTTGCTCACTATTTAGATCACCTTCTGGCACATGATGCTGCCCGTTCTAAACTACCCCTTACTGCACAGAAGAGAGGGTTACATCAGTTCCGAGATGCTGTCCAAACAACTTGCAATTTAATGTCTTTGGTGACCAAGGCCAAGGAGCTGCATATACAAAGTGAGTAATGTCGTAACTAACTGAAGTAAGGCTTGGATAACACGAAGATTAAAAAGAGAATGAAGGGTGAGGAATTAATTAAAATGTAGTAGGAATTTTGTTTATTGCTCACGGACAACTTTTTTTGTGTTCATGGACAATGTCTATATCTATAAAATAGCTGTAAAAATAATGATTTTGGTATAATTTGCTATGTATTGTTGCTGTGTGCCATGAAGTCATAATTGACTCCTAGCTGATGCTCCAAAAGGTTTCAGAGGCTATTAATCACAGGAGAGGATATTGCCCATCCTTCTCATGAGAAGCAGCTAGTGGATTAAAACCTCATGCCTTCAGGATTGCAGCACAGCTTCTTATCACTAAGTCACCAGAGTTTTGAGTAGTGTTAATTAATCTGATTTAACCAAGTAACTCATGGGTAAAAGGTAGAAAATTAGACATGACCACATTCACTTATAATATCAATATACTAAAATGATGGAAAGATTATTTTTCCTTTGTAAATTTTGCTCCTTTGAAAGAATTTTGTTTAAAGATAAAGCATTGTAAAAATATTTTTAAATAGCCATATCATGGAGAGAGATATGTGTTGTTGTTGTTTTTGTAATGTGCAATCAAGTTGCTTGTGACTCAGAGTGACACTATGTACAACAGTCCTGAATCCTAGTCTATCTTGAGATAACTTCATTGTCTCTGACACACCTACCCCCATTACCCCAATCACTGAGTCAACCCATCTCATCCAGGATCTTCCTCTCTTGTGCTTCACCTTTCCAAGCATGATGTCCCTCTCCAAGGACTGATTAGTCCTTGCAACATGTCCAAAAAATGTCAGACAGAGTTTCAAAATCCTTCCCTCCAAGGAGCAGCTTGGTTTTACCCTCTCCAGGATGATCCTGTTTGTCCATGGTATATTCAATACTCTTCACCACCACCACAACTCAGAGGCATCAATTCTTCTTCTATCATCCTTAGTCATAGTATAGCTCTCTGATGCATAGCAAGTAATTGTGAAGACCATGGCCTGGATAAAGTGAACCTTACCAAATCAAATAAAATCCACAAGAACTGAAGTTAAACATTGAATCTATCTCTCCTGAATTTAAAGCTCATCTCAGTAACAGATTTGAGGCCATGAATACTAATGAATGAAGACCAGATGAGCTGAGAGAGAGAGAGAGAGATAGTCTCTCTTAAATAACCTACAACTCCTTCCCCAAGGCCAATTGTAATATTTACAGCGTCTGTGGAGCAAGAACTATTATACTAGAGTGCTGAGAAGCCAAAGAAAAGGGAGGAAATCAGAAAAGATCTGGTGTGAAAATTACTGAATATGAACTTTGTAAGTAAACCAGTATAAAATAAAAAAATAAATAAATTTAAAATATAAAAATAACTTAATGAGCTAAATAGAAGATCTCAAACGGCAGCTAGAGAAGACAAAGCAAAGTATTATAATGAAATGTGCAAAGAGCTAGAGTTAGAAAATCAAAGGGGCTGAACTCACTCAGCATTTCTTAAGCTGAAGGAACTAAAGAACAAATTAAATCCATGAATTGCATAAATTAAGAAGCCTGTGGCCAGAATATTGAATGACCGAGGAAGTATTAAAAGAAAATAGAAGGAGTTTACAGAGTTACTGTACCAAAGAACAGAAGAATTTCATGAAACAACATATTATCAAGAGGCAATAGTGATGAAGGTGGAAGTTTATGCTGCTCTGAAGAACTTGGCGAAAAATAAAGCCTAGGAATTGATGGAATACCAATTGACGTATTTCAACAAACAGATGCTGCTCTGGACATGCTCATCAATTTGTGCCAATAAATCTGGAGGACAACTACCTTGCCAACTGACTGGAAGAGATCCATATTTATTCCCATTTCATGAAAAGGGGACCCAACAGAGTGTGGAAATTATCAGACAATATCACTAATATCACACGCAAGCAAAATCCTGCTGAAGATTATCCTAAAATGACTGGAACAGTACATTGATAGAGAACTACCAGAAATAGAAGCTGGGTTTAGGAGAAGTCTTAGCCCTAGAGACATTATTATCAATATGAATGATTTTGGGAAAAAGCAAAGCGTACCAGAGCAATGTCTATCTGTGTTTCATTGACTATGTAAAGGCATTTGACTTTGTGGATCACAACAAATTGTAGCTAACCTAGGGGAGAATGGCAATGTCAGAACACTTGTGTATGCTCATGTGAAATCTATACTCAGACCAGGAAGCCATCCTCAGAACAGAGCAAGGAAACACTGCATGGTTCAAAATCAGGAAAGGAGCATGTCAGGGATGTCTCCATACCTTTTCAATCTATATGCAGAACATATCACTCAGGAGGCTTGATTTTATGAGGATGAATTTGAAATCAGGATTGGAGGAAGACTCCTCAATAATTTGTGTTATGCAAATAAACAGCTTTGCTGAAACTGAGGAGGGACTGAAGCACTTGCTGCAGGTCAAGGACTGTAGTCTTCAATATGGACTGAAGCTCCAACATCCAGAAGACAGAGATTCTCACCACTGGCAATTGGCAGCAACATCATAGATGGAGAAGAAATTGAGGTTGCTAACAATTTCAGCTTGCTTGGCTCCATAATCAACACTCTTGGCATGAACATTCAGGAAATAAAAAGACAAATTCAACTGGGAAAACCTGCTGTCAGGGACCTCTCCAGAGTAGTGAGAAGAAACGATGCCAGTCAAGAGACTCCTGATTCAGGTCTCACCACTGGGTGCTCCTGATCCAGGCCATGGTCTTTGCAATTACTTGTCATGCACTAGAGAGCTGGACAATGACAGAGGAGACAGAAGAATTGATGCCTTTGAGTTGTGGTTCTGGAGAAGTCTTGAATATATGATTGACCACCAAGAAAATAAATAGGTCTGTCTTGGAGAGGATGAAACCAAATTTCTCCTTGGAAGCTAGGATTTTGAAGCTCCCATTCACATACTTTGGGCATGTGGCCAAGAGGGACCAGTCATTGGAGAAAGACATCATGCTTGAAAGGGTAGAGAGACAGCGAAGGAGAGGAAGACCCCAGATGAGGTGGATTGATACAGTAACTGGGGCAATGAAGTAAGGTGTGTCAGAGTCAGTGAGACTGGCTCAGGACAAGGCAGGCTTGAGAACAGTTATACACAGGGTTGCTATGAGTCACAGGAGACTAAATGGCACATAACAACAAGTCTCATTCGTCAATATTCTCCTACCCATGACCACTGCTTGAAAAGATGAAGAGTCAGTGAAAAAGAGGAAGACCCCCAAAGAGCTGGATTGACACAATGACTGCAGCAATGGGCTCAAGTGTGTCAGAGATTATGAAGATGGCATAGGCTAGGGTTCAGATGTGTTGTTCATAGGTTTGTCATGAGTCATACTCAACTCAACAGCAAAAGTTTACAGTGGAAGATATCTACCATTACTCATTGCCAAAAGTAATCACATTTCCTAGGGTTGTTCAATGCCTTTATGGTAGCAATGTATGACCATTGCTAGAGTGTTTGAATGTCAAGATTTTACAAATTATTGAGAAGCATGTTTCTTGCTACCTAAAACTTTATTGGTCATTACTAACCAACTCTTTAAATCATGAACATTGGAAAATATTTAGGAAAGAGAAATTTTAGGATATCCTTGAGTATTCTCCCTTGAGAAGGGACTTATGGGAAAATGCTATTGTTGTTGTTCTTATGTGTCGTCAAGTCAGCTGTGACACATAATGATCCTATGTACAGCAGCTCTGAAGCCTGCCCTGTATCCTGAGCCAGTCTCACTGATTCTGACACATCTATCCTCATTGCCACAGTCACTGTATCAATCCATCTCATCTGGGGTCTTCTTCTCCTGAGTTGTCTCTTCACCCTCCCAAGCATGATGACCTTCTCTAAGGACCGGTCCCTCCTGGTCACATGCCAAAAGCATGTGAGATGGAGCTTCAAATTTCTGTCTTCCAAGAAGAAATCTGGTTTTACCCTCTCCAAGACAGACCTATTTGTTTTCTTGGTAGTCAACGGTATGTTCAAGACTTCTCCAGCACCACAACACAAAGGCATCAATTCTTCTTCTGTCATCCTTAGTCATTGCCTACCTCTCTGATGCATAGCAACTAATTACAAAGACCATAGTCTGGATCAGGCACACCGTAGACTCAGGTGCACCTTAGTCTCTAGACTGAAAATATAAACTTTAATATGGTATTCTTTTACATTGTGAAACATGATAGTAGTTCCAAGATTTGGTGCTTACTTGCTTCAACTGAGTTCTGTGAGTATGAGCTCTGTTTCTTCCTTTCTGTATCTGTAAAAAGAAAACCATGGGAAAGTCTCTCCTCAGATGTTATGGTAAATATCTCAAAAATAGAAGTAAAATCTTAATATCTGATTTGATTCAGCTTGTCATTTTTTATACTATATTATACTGTAATTTATTGTGCTGTAATATATTATTTGATCCCTAGATTAGATCAGCCATTCATTCTTTATCAAGAGAAATTCATCTACTAGCAGACAAATAACTTTCTTAGAAAGTCTAGAAAATATAAAAACTAATTGCATCTTTTTTCTATTTTATGTGATATTCTATCAAAGTATCTTTTACAGCACCATTGTAACAATGATTGCACAAGTATAAGTTAATATCTTATATATAATTAATTTTAAAACTCTACACATACATTTCAAAATTCACTGACTGGACATTCTTTAAGCTATTTAATATGCATATGTCTTTTCTTTAATATTACCAAGAAAGGATAAATTTTTCTGTAAAGAATGGATCCATATGTGCTTTAAGTAGGAAATTGTTATTGTTGAGGTCAACTGTGCATTTTAATAATTACCAAAATGTTCTTTTAAATGTCAACTTCTTGCAGATGTTGACATGTATCTTCCCACAAAGTTATTTCAGGCTTCTCGATCTTCACTCAACTTATTGGACTTGCCCCACCCCTCACAGGAGGATCAGGTAAAATAACACTTGAAAGATTTTTTCACAACTTTTAATAAAACTGCCACCCTTATGGAAAATAATAGAGCTAACCATTATTGTTTCTTTTAGTAATTAGTGAGTGGAGTTTTCCCTTGTTTTGTTGATGAAGTTATATGTTTCTTTTGGTTAACTTTAAAAATTAATAGGTTTTTTTAGCCAAGCATTAAGAAAACTAGAGTGATAATATGACAATTACTGAAAGTATAGTAATTTTTATATAATACTATTAAGCATTTGATTCTGTTGTTTATGAGATTGCTATGAGTTGGAACCAACATAACAGCACCTAACAACAAACAAAATGAGATATATCTTTTTCTTTGCTTTTTATTAGTTTCATAAAATTTCTACAGAAAATATTTAAAAGTTATTTCATTTTTTTGTATGTAAAGCAGTATAAAATAAAATTTAAAAAAATAAAAATATTTGGAGGTGAAAAGATGATTCACTTTAGGGCTTAAAGCTAAACATTTGTAGAATTAATTTCTTTTCTTCCTTTTTCAAACTGAAGGTTCCCTCTGTTCATGTAGAAATACCTCTTCCGAGAGATCCATCTGGGGAAGTAGACTTCAAAGCACTGGTATTACAATTAAAAGAGAGCTCAAACTTACAGGAGCAAGCTGATATTCTCTACATTCTGTATAATATGAAGTAAGTAATGGTTATTATATATCTACTTTAATGTTTATATAGAGAGTATAGCATAGAATACTAGAGAGTACATAGCTTTAGTATCTCACAGATCTTGATTTGAATACATTAGCAACCTACCCACTGAGTAACTTAAAAGTCTCAATTGTCGTCATCTAGAAAATGTGGATTACACTTACAACATTGAATTGTTATACTAATTAAATAAAAGTTTTTAATCTATAAAGCCTCTAATCTAATACCTGGCACATAATAGTTGATCAATAATAGGTGACTATTATTATCTATACTATAAAAGATATTTTCAATCTCAAGCCTACTTCGGGCTCTCAGGCCACCATATCCGTCCTAGAAGAGACTTATCCAGACCTTGGAATTTTCACATTGTCAGCAATGTAAACAGAGACAGTAAGTCACAAAACTTAACAGAAGCTCTGTTTCCAAGATCTTCCCTCAGTAGTGCCTCAAGCAAAAAATCTCTCTCTGAAGTCGATACATGGGTTTTGAACTTACATCCTCCTAAACAAGAGATAGACAACAGCGTGAGAAATCAGTAGAAGGGTGTAGTGCAAGGCATCACAGACATGGCTGGGGAAGGGAGCATTTGACCAAGTAGCTGAGTGTGCAAGGAATGGTGATGTAGCCCGGAAAGAAAAGAGATTTCTGTAAGAGAAGTGTCTTTCATCTGCTAGGTAAAAATGCTTGTCTGTCAGATATTCTTTTAAGACTAAGCATCCAAACTAAGACAGACTAGGAAGAAGGATTGGCCATCCACTTCCAAAATATAGGTGGCCTTTGAAAACCCTATGTACAACAGAGCACACTTAGAATAGACTAACAGATATGGCAATTGAAGCTGAACCCTCAAATTTGGAAACACAAAGGAAGAAAAAGAGCTGTACGAAGACAGTAACAATTGGTACTTGGAATGTGAGATGCATGAATGTAGGAAAACTAGACATTGTAAAGAAATGGAATGCATAAATATTGACATATTGGTTATTAGCAAAATGGGATGGATTGGCATGGGACATTTTGAATACCACAACCATATGATCTATTATGCTGGAGATGAAAAAGTGGAAAAAAAGGGGGGTCACCTTCATAGTTAAAAAGGTCATTTCTAGATCCATCTAGAAATATAATATTGTGACAGGATAATATCCATATGCATACAAGGAAGACCTGTTAATACCACTATCATTCAAATTTATGTGTCTGAAATCAGAGCCAAAGATGAGGAAATAGATGCTTTCTATCAACTGTTGCAGTCAGAAATTGATCGAACATGTAACCAAAATGCATTAATAATAATGGGTGACTGGAATGCAAAAATTGGGAACCAGGAAGAAGGATCAGTAGGTGGAAAATATGGACTTGGTGACATAAATGAGACTGGGGATAGAATGATAGAATTCTGTACAACCAATGATTTATTCATAGCAAATATATTTTATATGAACCATAAATGCAGGCTATATACCTGAATTTCACCTGATGAGATGCACAGGAATGAGATAGATCACATCTGTGGAAGGAATCATTGGAGAAATTCAATATCAGCAGTGAAAACTAGACCAGGTGCGGATTGTGGAACGAACCACCAACTGCACATATGCAAGTTCAAATTAAAACTAAAGAAGGTTAAATCATATCCATAGGAATCAACATTTGGCCTTGAGTCTATGCCCTATGAATTTAAAAACCAACTCAGGAATAGGTTTGAGGCCTTGAACATTAATGAATGAAGACCAGATAAGCTGTGGGAAGATATAAAAAATATCATTCATGAAGAATGCAAAAAGTCGTTACAAAGAAGGAAAAAGAAGAAAAGACCAAAATGAATGTCAGAAGAGACTTTGGATATTGCACTAGAGCATTGAGAAGCCAAAGCAAAGGGAAGACATCAAGAAGTTAAGGAGCTGAATAGAAGATTTCAAAGGGCCTCTCAGGAAAAAAAAGCAAAATATTATAATTAAATGTGCAAGAAGCTGGAGTCGGAAAATCTAAAGGGCTGAACTCACTCAGCATTTCTTAAGTTGAAAGAACTAAAGAATAAATTCAAACCATCAGTTGCAATGCTTAAGGATACTATGGGCAGAATGTTTAATTATTCAGGAAGTATTAAAAGAAGATGGAAGGAGTATACAGTCATTGTACAAAAAAACAGTTGGCTGAAATTGAAGAATATCAAGAACCAAATATGACCAAGAGGCAATGGTGATAAAGGGGTAAGTTTAGGCTGCTCTGAAGGACTTGATAAAAAAATGAAACCCCAGTAATTAATGGAATACCAATTGATATATTTCAGCAAACAGATGCTGCCCTGGATGTGCTCACCAACTTGTGACATGAAATCTGGAGGACAACTACATAGCCAACTGACTGGAAAAGATGCATATTTCTTTCCTTTTTTTAAAAAAAAAAGTTATCTGATAGAGTGTGGAAACTGTCGAACAATGTCACTAATATCACACATAAGCAAAATCTTGCTGAAGATTATAAAAACAATTACTGGAACAGTACATTGACAGAGAACTATCAGAAATACAAGCTGGATTTAGAAGAGGTTGTGGCACTAAGGACATTATTGCCAATATCAGATGGATCTTGGCAGAAATCAGAGAGCACCAGAAGAATGTATATCTGTGTTTCTTTGACTAGGCAAAGACATTTGACTGTGTGGATAACAACAAATTGCAGTTAACCTTGAGGAAAATGGGAATCCAGAACACTTGATTGTGTTTATGTGAAACCTATACTCAGATCAGGAAGCAGTCCTCAGAACAGAGCAGGGAAACACTGCATGGTTCAAAATCAGGACAGGAGTGTGTCACAGATGCATCCTGTCTCCAAATCTTGTCAATCTATATGCAGACCAGATCATTCATGAAGCAGGGCTTTATAAGGAGGAATGTGGCATCAAGATTGGAGGAAGACTCATCAGCAACCTATGTTATGTATATGACATTACCACATTTTCTGAAACTGAGGTGGACCTGAAGCATTTGCTGCAGAAGGTCAAGGATTGTAATATTCAATATGGATTGAAGCTCAACATCAGGAACACAAAGATTCTCACCACTGGGCCAATTGGCAGCACCATGACAGATGGAGAAGAGATTGAGGTTGTTAACAATTGCAGTTTGCTTGAATTGCATTGAGAAAAATCTGAGTGCTAAAATACAGCGATGTCAGTCTAATGACAAATGTGTGCCTAATTCAGGCCATAGTCTTCTCAATTACTTGGACAATAACTAAGGATGAAAGAAGAATAGATGCCTTTGAGCTGTGGTGCTGGAGAAGAGTCTTGAACGTACCATGGACTGCCAAGAAAATAAATTTATCTGTCTTGAAGAGGGTGAAACCAAGTATCTCCTTGGAGGCTACGATTTTGAAGCTCCATCTCACATACTTTGGGCACATGGTCAGTAGAGACTGGTCTTTGGAGAAGGACATCATGCTTGGAAGGGAGGACGGACAACACAAGAGACTACGACACCAAATGAGTTAGATTGATATGGTATCTGCAGCAATAAAGGTTGGTGTGTCAAAATTAGTGAGACTGGCTTAGGACAGGGAAGGGTTCAGAGCTGCTGTACATAGGGTGGCTACACATTGCAGGAGACTCAACAGCACATAACAACAACATACTATAACATAACTATACAACGTAACTATACTCCTAGTTAGAGTTAACAAGACTTCGGGGAGGGCCTTTGTATTTAAAGTTGGTTGTTATTAGATTTTGGAGGAATATTCTTCTAAGTGGTACAGCACTCTTCTGTCAATTTGCTGTACTGAAGTAACTGTGATGCTGAACCTTATGCCATTGGGGTGTCGGATGCCATAATAGTTACTCATGGTGGACAGTGTTTGGTGGAGCTTCCAGTTTAAGACAGGTTTGGAAGCAGAAGTGGCATCCACTTCCTAAACAACATACCTCTGGAAACGATGAACTTTGATAAATGTCGATAGTTATAGAAAGGTTTCAGGCCTTTTGTTTGTAGGGTCACTATGAGTCGTGCTCAACTCAACAGCAATCAACAACATAATCATTATTGGGAAAAAACCTCTAATTTGTGTTCAGTCGATTTCAATTCATTTGGTACAGAATAGAAATGCTGTGTAAGAAAAGGGGATAAGTAATGTATACTGCATTGAAACAGATGAGGGAGAGAACTGTTTGAAAGGAATATATAATTGGGTATTATTTTCATGACAAGAGTCCAGAATGAGAGCTTCATGAGGAAGTGCACTCGTGGGGAGGGGTGGAATTGTATAGTAATGACAGGTTTTTTGTTTTTATTTTTTTACTTTTCAAAGAGAAAAAACAACTGGGGGAGGGGTGGACAGGGGGGAAAATGTGCAACAATGAATGAATGGTAATCCAAAGTCTCTATAAAATTTCATTAAAATTTCAATTAAAAATTTTTTCTTGACTATAATCTATTTTTAAGCATCCCATATTGGTTTTGGGTTTTTATTGAACTGAATATAATCATTCATATACAATGCGTTTTGTATATGTACTTTGTGTTTTATATAATCATTCATATGTATTATATCCTATACAACCACCTTTGCTCTATGTTTTTCATCATCCCATATTTTCAAATCCCCACTGAAAATTTCTCAATCCTTCACTACCCCCTCTTCACCCAACATCCTCTGCTATTCCAGGGATTTTCCCTTCATCCCCTTTTCTTGCCCCTCCTTCTCCCTTTCCCCTTTGCTTTTGTGAACATTTACACATTATCTTGCTCAGTTATCCTTCTATTGTAACAATAGTGGTCTTAAGCAATATTAGTCCTTATGTGACTGAGATATTTCACTCAATATAATACTCTCCAATCTTTCCCAAGTTGTATTTTATTACTATAATCTTTATAGTAACAAATCAACAGGCTTTTTTTCTACACCACCACTGAGTGTGTTCAAACTGCCTATCTTTAGGTTAGAAACTGACTACAAAACATTTGTACCCACCATTACACTTCTATTATTCAGTAAAATCGACAAATAAAAGAATTTCTTTTTCATTTTTTTAATAAACAATGTAATTTTTTATTAGTTTGCTAACAGAGTTGGTATATACTGTGTTTCACACTATTGTTCATTCACATTGTATTTCATACAATCATTCTCATACATTATATTTTATAAAATTAATCATGATTGGGCCTTGCCCATCCTCACTCTGATTTTCACCCAGATCCTTTCCATTTACTGCTGTGTCAGGTGCCTGCCAGACACTTTTTATATAGATACCTCAACATTAATATATTCAAATTGTCTTCCTCTCTCCAGATGCCCATATTCCCACACAAAATAATCTTTCTTTTTTTATTCATGTTATGGTTGCTCTTCAAAAATGGTCTGTGTTGCCCCTTAAGAGCTTAGTTCAGATGTTAAAACTGATAATTATATATGTTTTAACACGTATCAATTTAAACACATATTGTGAAAAGTTCTGTGTTCATATAGCTAAGCTTTCAGGAATGGCAGAGCAGAATTCAAAGCTGGTCTAAAAATAGTTTAAGGAGCAGGTAAAGGAGACTGGATTTGGCGGCTTTATTATGATTGGGAATAAAGCTGGAATTCATGTTTTCATGCATAGGCCAGGACTTCTGTAGCTTAAACATCCCAAGGACACCAAAGTATGCACATTTGCTTATCAGCTTACTGTAGTGAGTTAATTAAGGGTTCATTATGGAAAAATGACCATGAAAGAGCAGTGTGGCACAAACTATTTTTTGGAGCTAGCACACTGATAGCCACATATCAAGGGCAGTCTTCCAGATGTAACCAGAAGAATAGAAGGGTACATGAACAACAACAACAAAAAGGAAAACCTTGAAGAAGAGGAGAAAGAAGAAAAATTTTTTCAAGGTGAGAAAATCAAGGCTACAGAGTTCTGAAGGCAGTAACATTACAGTGTCCTTTACTAATGTTGTTAACTGCTACTGGGTCAGCTACAACTCACAGCAAACCTATAAACAATAGATCTGAACCTTACCCTATTTTGCACCATCTTCACAATCTCTGTGCTCAAGCCAATTGTTGCAGTCACTGTGTAAATCAATTTTGTTGAGGGTCATCCTCTCTTTTATTGACCCTCTACCTTTCCCAGCATAACATCTTTTTCAATCAACTGGCCTCTCCTGACAACATGCTCAAAGTGAAACCAAGTTTTATCACCTTTGCTTCTAAGGAGCATTCTAGGTGCACTTCCTTTGAAACAGATTTCTGCTTCTTTTGGCAGTCCATTGGATAGTCAGTACCCTTCTCCAACAACACAGTTCAAAGACATCTATTCTTCTTCTTTCTTCCTTGTTCGTTGCCCAACTTTCATATGCATACTGTTATGTTGTTGTTGATTGCCATCAAGTCAACCACGACTCATAACGACCCTATGAACAAAAGACTTGAAACCTTTTGATAACTGTAGTTTCTCAGAGTTCATGGAGTTTCCAGATGCATGCTGTTTAGGAAGTGGATGCCACTCCTGCTTCCATATGTATCCGAGGCAATAGAAAACACAATGGTTTGCACCCAATGTATCTTACTCTTTAAACTGACATTCTTACTATTTAGCACTTTGAAGAGGTCCTTGAGAGAATATATCCCCAATGCAATATATCTTTTGATTTCTACCATGAATAATAAAATAACAGCTTCAATCTTTTCTCTATTATAATGATGCCTGTTGATCTGTTGGTAAGGATTTTTATATTCTTGATGCTGAGATGTAATACACATGAAGGCTATAGTCTTTGATCTTCAGCAAATGTTAAAAAAACCTCTTCACTTTCTGCAAGCAAGATTATGCCATCTGTCATAATACAGTTTTTTACTAATACCCTTCCTCCAATCTTAATACCACATTCTTCTTCATATAGTACTTCTCAAATTATGTGCTCAGCATACAGATTGAGTAAGTATGGAGAAAGAATTTAGCCTTGATGCACATCTTTCCTGATTTTAAACTCTGCAGTATTCCCTTGTTCTTTTTGGACAACTGTCTCTTAGCCTATGTATAGATTTCACATAAGCACAATTTAGTGTTCTGGGATTACCATTATTCTTAATGTATGTAATCTATAATTTGTTTAGATCAATACAGTCAAATGTCTTAGCACATTCAATAAAAAACAAACCAAGACCTATCTTATATCAGCAATGATACTTGTCACTCCACAACCTCTTCTGAATCCAACTGGAATTTCTGAAATTCCAAGTCTATGGTACATAGACCATTTTTAAAATAAGCTTCAGCAATATTTTACTACCATGTTATATTAATAATAGTATTAAATAATTTCCATATCTTGTTGTATCACCATTTAAAAAAAAAAGAACAAAGATAAATTTCTTCCAGTTGGCAAGTAGCTGTCTTCCTTTTTTTTTTTGGGGGGGGGGACATAGAATAGTGAGTATGTCCAGGCCTGCATCTGTTTGTTGAAACACATTAGTATTCTAGAAATTCCTGGTGCTTTATTTTTTGCCAATAACTTCAGTGTAACTTTAAATTCTTCCTTCATTACCATTGGTTCTTGATCATAAGCTACTTCCTGAAATGTTTTAGTGTTGATCAATTCTTTCTGAACAGTGACTGTATATATTTTTTATTAGTTTATTTATTTTTCATTTCAATGAACATCTACAGACTGTATTTTTTTTTACATCTTCTTTTGTCAAGATTTTTCACACAAAATCCTTCAGTACTGTATTCAAGGCTTGAATTTGTTCTTCAGTTCATTCAGATTTAGGAATGCAGAGCATGTTCTTCCATTTCAGTTTTATCACTCGAACTCTTTGCACATTTTTTTATAGTGCTTTGCCTTGTCTTCTCGAGGTACCCTTTGAAATTTTCTATTCAACTTTTATACATCAGCAGTTTCCTTTCTTGTTTTGGCTTCTTTTCTTTGCAGTGCAAGTTTCAGAGTCTCTTTTGAAGCTAGTTTTAGTTATTTTCTCCCCTGTCTTTGTAACTACTTTCAGTTTCTTCATGAATATTGTCTTTGGTACAACTTCATGAATATTGTCTTTGGTACAACTTCTCTGGTCTTTAGTCATTCGTGCTCAAGTCATCAAATTTATTCCTGAAATAGCTTTTAAATTCAGTTGGAATTGATTAAAGGTCATATTTTGGTTCTTTTGGACTTGTAATTTTCTTCACTTTCAGTTTGAACTTGAGAGTAGTTGATGCAGCCCCTGCCTTGATATTGACTGCTGATATTGAGCTTCTCCAATATCTTTTTCCACATATATAATCTACTTGATTCCTGTATAGTTCATTAGGTGCCATCCATGTGTATAGTCACTGTTTATGCTTTTCAAAAAATATTTTAAATAAATATATCATTGTACAAAATTCTATCATGCGATCCCTAGCCCTATTTCTGTCACCAAAGCCATGTTTTCCAACTATCAATACTTCTTTATGTCCAACTAATACTAATGTTCTTGTTGTTGTTGTTATGTGCCATTGAGTCGCTTGTGACTCATAGCGACCCTATGTACAACAGCCCTAAACTCCACTCTGTCCTGTGCCAATCGCACCATCTCTGACACTCCCATCCCAATTATCCCAGTCACTGAATCAATCCACCTCATAGAGGGCCTTCCTCTCCTGCGCTGTCCCTCCACCCTCCTAAGCATGATGTCCCTCTCCAAGGACCGGTCTCTCCTCACAACATGTCCAAAAGTATGTTAGACGGAGCCTCAGAATCCTTGCCTCCAAGGAGCCACCCGGTTTAACCCTTTCCAGGACAAATCTGTTTGTTTTCCTAGCAGTCCATGGTATTCTCAATACTCTTCTCCAGCACCACAGCTCAAAGGCAACAATTCTCCTTCTATGCTCCTTGGTCATTGTCCAACTCTCTGATGCATAACAAGTGATTGTGAAGACCATAGCCTGTATCAGACGCACCTTAGTCTCCAGAGAGACACCATTGCTCTTCGGTACTTTGGAGAGGTCCCTAACAGCAGACTTTCCCATGGCAATGCGCCTTTTAATTTCCTGGCTGCTGGTGCCAAGACTGTTGACTGTGGAGCCAAGCAAACTAAAGCTGTGTACAATCTCAATCTCTTCACCATCCATCCTGATGCTGCCAATTGGTCCAGTGGTGAGAATCTTTGTCTTCTTGACATTGAGCCTCAATCCATATTGTAGGCTGCAGTCCTTGACACTCTGCAGCAGGCGCTTCAGGTCCTCTTCAGTTTCAGCAAGCAGGGTTGTGTCATCTGCATAACGCAGGTTGTTGATAAATTGTCCACCAATCTTGACCCCACATTTCTCGTCATAGAGCCCAGCCTCCTGGATAATCTGTTCTGCATATAGGTTGAAAAGGTATGGAGATAGGATGCATTCCTGGCGTACGCCCTTCCCAATTTTGAACCATGCAGTGTTCCCTTGCTCTGTTCTGACGACTGCCTCCTGGTCCAAATATAAGTTTCGCATTAGAACGATCGAGTGTTCTGGGATTCCCATTCTTCTCAGAGTCAGCCATAGTTTGTTATGATCCACACAGTCAAATGCCTCTGCATAGTCAATGAAACACAGATAAACATTCCTCTGGTATTCCCTGCTTTCAGCCAAGATCCATCTAACATCAGCTACAATATCTCTAGTACCACGACCCCTTCTGAAACCAGCCTGGACTTCTGGTAGTTCTCTGTTGATATGCTGCTCCAGTCGTTTTTGGATAATCTTCAGTAAAATCTTGCTTGCATGTGAAATCAGTGAGATTGTTCTGTAGTTTCCACATTCTGTTGGTTCACCTTTCTTTGGGATAGGAACAATATAGATCTCTTCCAGTCAGTTGGCCAAGTGGTTGTTCTCCAGATTTCTTGGCACAACTTGGTGAGCATGTCCAGGGCAGCATGTTAACTGAAATATGTCAATTGGTATGCCATCTATTCCTGGAGCCTTATTTTTTGCCATTTCCTTCAAAGCAGCCTGAACTTCTTCTTTCATCACCATAGGCTCTTGCTCATATGTTGTTTCATTAAATTCTTCTGTGTCTTCCAATTCCTTTCAATACAGTGACTCAGTATATTCCTTCCATCTTCTTTTAATACTTCCTGGATCATTTAACATTCTGCCAAAAGCATCCTTTTTAATAGCAACTCCAGGTTTGAATTTGTTCTTCAGTTCCTTGAGCTTAAGATATGCTGAGCGAGTTCGGCTCTTTTGATTTTCTGATTCCAAGTCCTTGCACATTTCATTGTAATATTAATAGTTTTAGAATTTTATTTTCTCTTATCTACGGTTAGCATTAAATGTTGGGTGCAGTTTTGTACAGTACCTAAACTATGTAGTATCTAAGAGACTAAACATCTGATGATTTGAGAAATTTTTCAGGAATAGAATATGTACAAATTTAAGTTTCATACTGGTAGATTTTTTTTAGAGACTTAACTTGCTAAGAATAAGTAACAACTTGAGCTAATATAAAGAAATCACTTATCACTCATTTGTTGTTGTGTGCTGTCTGGTTGACTGCAACTTGTAGAGACCCTATCAAAAATTGATCTGAATCTAGTCCTATCGTATGCCTTCCAATTTTCTCTAACATATGTGAGTCCATTGTTACGGTCACTATGTCAGTTTATCTTGTTGAAGGGCTTCCTTTCTTTTGCTGACCCTTCATCTTACCAAGTATGTTGGCTTTCTCCAAGGACTGACCCCTCCCAACTATATTCCTAGAGTATATGAGATGAAGTTTTGTAATCCTTGCTTCCAAAAAGCACTTACTTACACTTGTCCAAATGTAGGATTGAAAGATAAGGGTAATACTTGAACTTGGAACATGTCAACAGTCAAACACTAACAAATGAATTTAAGCAATTAAATTCCCCATTGCTATTGTTAGAACCAACAACAAGCTTGAAATGTAGTAATCACCTTCAGCAT
This sequence comes from Elephantulus edwardii, assembly GCF_000299155.1. Classification (NCBI taxonomy): domain Eukaryota; kingdom Metazoa; phylum Chordata; class Mammalia; order Macroscelidea; family Macroscelididae; genus Elephantulus; species Elephantulus edwardii. The sequence continues at coordinate 5,575,302 of NW_006399928.1, read as the reverse complement.
TTTCCTCTGTCTCTATTACATAGAGTTAATCACCAGAGTTTTCCAGTCTTAATTCTAAGTCTCTGTGTTCTGTTTCTTAAATTAAGTTCAAGGCTTTGATTCTTCACCTGATTATTGCTATCACTTCCTAACAAGTCTTCCTGTTTCCATCTTGTGCTCAAATCTATACTTTACAGAGGAAGAAGAGTGGTTTTTTTTTCACTTTGTATGATAAGAATATTCCAAATTTATTAAAATAGAAGGAATTGTATAATGAAATTCCAAGGAACACACCACTGAGACTAGCAATTGTTAACATATGTCTCTGGTGGCCTAGTGGTAAGAATCTGCACTGCAGTCAGAAGGCATATGGTTCGATTCCTCTAGCTGCTCCATAGGAGAAGGATAAGCAATCTCTTCCTGTGTAATTACTGCCTCTGAAAACCCACTGGAGGGTCAGCTATGGGTCGGTTCTAACTCAATGGTACACCACAACAACAATAATGTTATTTCACGGCACTCTAATGACATGGCCTGTATAGTTTCTTTGGAAGCCCAAATCCACCAGCAAATGCTCAGGAAAAAGATCAGCAATCTCTTCCCGTGTGATTGACAGCCAACTAAAAATCAATAGAGAATCAGTAATGAATCTATTCTGATTCGATGTTACTGACTCGATGGCAGCAAGAGAGTTAATCTTATTTCATCTATATCCTCACCATTCCTTCCCAGAGATTATTTTGAAGGAAGTCTCAGACAATGTAATTATTGTTTTTCTTTCTAAACTACATCTAAAAGATAAGAAGCTTCTGAAAATACAAAAATGGGTTTGCTGACTCCAGACAAGATGGACTTCTCCCTATTTCTGTTCTGCTAAATACAGCAAAAAACTCTAAACTTTGCAAAACAAGCATAACAAAAGTCTAAAAATTAACAATGCTAAAAATGTTCTCTAATGTCAAACCATCTTTGGAAGCTTAGTATGAATCTCACTTGAACATGAAAAATGACTGATAGGGTGTTATATTCAATTGGTTAAGATATGACGGCAAATGTTTGCATCTCTGTTCATGAGGGTATTGGTTTGTTTTTAGTGGTTTCTTTGACTTTTCATCAGGATTATGCTTGCTTGATAGAAAGAACTGAAGAGTTTTCCACATTCTGAAAGAATCTTAGTAAAATTGGTATGACCTCTCTTCTGAACATTTGAAAGAATTGCCTCATTAATTACAACATTTTTTGTTGGGACTGTTTTTATAATCTATATAATTTCTTCTTTTGTAATGAAGCTGTTTATTTTTTTAAGTGTAATAAAAATTTTATTAAAATTTGAAGAAAAGTGCAAATAAATTGGTTTTTCATTCATCATTCATCCATACTTATTTTTCCCTAATTTTCTCCACCACTCTTAATATTTGAGCATCACAGTGTTGATTATCCATTCTTTTCCTTCTCTACCTGTCACTGTCCTTCCTATTTTTATAAGTGATCTTAAACAGTATTTGTCCTTTTACAATTGACTTATTTCATTCAGCATAACATCCTCCAAACTCATGCATATTTTGTAGTGTTTCACGAGTTCTTAATTGTTTTTCAATGCTATGTAATACTCCAATATGTGAATGTATCAGTTTCTTTATCAGTTCATTTGTTGGTGGGCATTTGAACTTCTTCCATCTCTTTGCTATTGTGAACAAAGCTGAAATAAACATGGTTCTCTATACATCTGGTTATAGCACAGCTCAGAGTTCTTTAAGGTATATTCCCAGTAGTAGAATGGCTAGATCAAGTGGTATTTCTGTTTCTAGCAATTTGAGAATATATCAGTCTGTCTTCCATAGCGGCTGTACACTTTAAAATCCCATTAGGAGGCTCTCTGCTCCTCATCGATCCAGATTGCCCTCTCTTCTTGTGCAGCCTCATCTGCATCCCTGAGACACGATGGTGAAGGTCTGAATAAACGGATTTGGCCGCACTGGGTGCCTGGTCACCAGGGCTGCTTTTCACTCTGGCAAGGTGGATGTTGTCGCCATCAATGATCTCTTCCTTGACCTCAACTCCATGGTCTATATGTTCCAATATGATTCCACCCATGGCAAGTTCAACGGCACTCTCAAGGCTGAGAAGGGGAAGCTGGTCATCAATGGGAAAGTTATAACTATGTTCCAGGAGCGAGATCCTGCCAACATCAAGTGGAGTGATTCTGGTACTGAGTATGTTGTGGAGTACACTGGTGTCTTCACAACCTTGGAGAAGGCTGGGGCTCGCTTGAAGGGTGGTGCCAAACGGATAATCACCTCTGCTCCTTCTGCCGATGCCCTCATGTTTTTGATGGGCATGAACCATGAAAAGTATGACAACTCTCTCAAGATTGTCAGCAATGCCACCTGCACCACCAACTGCTTGGCTCCCCTGGCCAAATCATCCATGACAACTTCAGCTTTATAGAGGGACTCATGACCACAGTCCATGCCATCACTGCCACCCAGAAGACTGTGGATGGCCCCTCTGGAAAGCTGTGGCGTGCTGGCCGTGGAGCTGCCCAGAACATCATCCCTGCATCTACTGGCACTGCCAAGCTGTGGGCAAGGTCATCCCTGAATTGAATGGGAAACTTACTAGCATGGCTTTCCGTGTCTCCACCTGCAATGTGTCAGTTGTGGACCTAACCTGCCATCTAAAGAAAGCTGCCAAATATGATGACATCAAGAAAGTAGTAAAGCGGGCATCAAAAGGGCCCCTCAAGAGCATCCTGGGATACAATGAAGACCAGGTTGTCTCCTGTGACTTTAATAGTGACACCCACTCTTCCACCTTTGATCCTGGGGCTGGCATTGCTCTGAACGACCACTTTGTCAAACTCATTTCCTGGTATGACAATGAATTTGGCTACAGCAACCGGGTGGTCGACCTGATGGTTCACATGGCCTCCAAAGAATAAGAGCCCCTTTAGACTACCAGCCCCAGCAATAGCACTAGAAGAGAGAGAGAGAGAGAGACCCACAGCTACTGGGGAGTCCTTGCCCCAAGTTGATCTTCCCACACACTGAGAATCTCACATCCTCAATACAAGTTTCCATCAAATCCCCCTGAGAAAGGGGAAGGGCTTGGAGAGCCCATCTTGTCATGTACTATCAATAAAGTACACTGTACTCAGCCAAAAAAAAATCCCATTAGGAGTATATGAGATTTCTAATATCTCCAAATCTTTGCTGGTATTTGTTATTTGCTATTCTGTTTCACTTTGCCACTGTTGCTGAGGTGAGATGATACCTCATTGTTGTTTTGATTTACATGCTAGTGATCTTGAGTATTTCCTTTTTTGTAAACAGAATTTTTAATACATCTAAGAAAATAGAATGCAAGAAGGATTAGAACATACATTAGATGTTTACACAAAGGAGGTTTCATTTTTGCAAAGACATTTTCCCTATTTCCCTATCTTTTCTTTCCTTCTTATACCAAGAAACAGTAATTACTACTGTGACGGATAAGCTGTGCTATTGTGTTGGGCAGTAATAAGGTCTTTGTGTTTCAAGTTGTTATTTCTTTAACAGACAACACTCTTCATTACCTTGCACAGCCTCACAGCAAAATGACAATCCATTTTGGATTGAGGAACCCAAAGAGGTGAAAGCAAATAGCAGCCAAATCTGAATGAACGCCAGTGGCCCAGAGATAGGATGTACTGATTTAGTGACAGTGTCTACTGACAAAAGCCTTCTATTTATTCATATTAAAATGGCAATAATAATAATAATAATGTTACTTCAATGAAAAAGGAACTCAGGAAGCAGGTCATTAAAGAATGAACTAAATACATTTTAAATATGAATACTATGGATTTCCTGATTAGTACCAGGTAAATTTTTAAACTATACTGAATTCTGATTTCAGAGAAAAAGGTCAGAGACAATTGTAATGGTGATTCATGTTATCAAGTCCATTTTTTTAAAGTTACCTAATTAATATAATTTTTATTGACTTTAAAATCAGACTGGCTAATTTTAAAAAAGAAGCATTGGGGGGGCAGTCGAGTTGGATTCAACTGGCACAGGAGGAGATGGTCCCTCCATCTCCAGCTGGGCATTTGGTGGACTTAAACCATGCACCTCTGGGACTGCAACACAGCTCCCTGCCACTAGGCCACCAGAGCTCCCTTTTAACATTTTTTTAAATTATTATTTATTTTCATTCATTGTTGCACTTTTGTCCCCATCCACCCCTGCCTCCCCCAATTCACTCTTATCTTTGAAAAGTAAAAGAAAAAAATATTTCATTGTTATACAATCCCTCCCCCCAAGTCGACTCCACTATGCAGCCTTCATTCTGGACTCGTCATGACAATAATACCTAATCATATATTACTTTTAAACAGTTTTCTCCCTCATCTGTTTCAATGCAGTATACATTATTTATCCTATCTTTCTCAATCTCCTCTCAACACCGATGTCAGTCCTGTTTTACAACAGTGACACTGTGCAGTATTTGTTCTTTTGTAACTGAGCTATTTCACTCAACATAATGTCCTCCAAGGTCACCCATTCTGAATAATATTGCACGAGTTCCTTATTTTTCAATGCAGCATAGTATTCCATTGTGTGAATATACCACAGCTTCTCTATCCATTCATTTGTTGATGGGCACTTAGGTTGTTTCCAACTCCTTGCTATTGTGAACAAAGCCACGATGAACATGGGTGTGTATATATCTGCTTAGGTGGCAGTTATGGTCTCTTTGGGGTATATTCCCAGTAGTGGAATTGCTGGATAAAATGGTATCTCTATTTGCAATTTTTTGAGAAACCGCCACACCGCTTTCCACAGGGGTTGCACCATTTTACACTTCCACCAGCAGGGAATAAGGGTTCCAGTTTCTCCACAACCTCGCCAGCATTTGTTGCTTGCCCTTCTGTCAAATTTTGCTGTTCTGACTGGGGTGAGATGATATCTCATAGTTGTCTTGATTTTCACTTCACTTAGAGCTAGGGATTTTGAACACTTGTTCATGTGCTTGTTGGCCATCTAAATGTCTTCTTTGGTGAAGTGTCTGTTCATATCCTGTGCCCATTTTTCTATTGGATTATTTACCTTTATCTTGTTGTGGGGCTCAAGTATTTTATAAATTTTAGATATAAGTCCCTTATCTGACATGTCTTTACCAAGCACTGTTTCCCAGTCTGTGGCTTCCCTTTTTACCCTGTTGGAGAAGTTTTTGGATGTGCTTAGGGATTTGATTCTTAGAAGGTCCCATTCATCTATTTTATCTTCTCCTGGTTGTAGCTTTTTCAGGATACTTGGAAGACTGTTTATGTTGTGGATTTGGACTTCAAGAGTTCTTCCAAGCTTTTCTTTAATGAAGTTTATAGTCCTTGGTTTTAGTCCTAGGTCCATGATCCACCTAGAGTTGGGTTTTGTATATGGAGTGAGGTGGGGATCTTGTTTAATGCTTCTGCAGATAGTTTTCCAATTTTGCCAACACCATTTGTTAAAAAGACTGTCATTTCCCCACTTAACTGATTTTATCTCCTTGTCAAAAATCAGTTGACCATAAATAGATGGGCTGATTTCCGGGTTCTCAATTCTATTCCATTGATCTATGTGTCTGTCATTGTACCAGTACCATGCTGCCTTAATTACCACGGCAGTGTAGTAGGATTTGAAATCAGGGAGTGAGATGCCTCCTACCTGTTTTATACTTTTAAGGAGTGCTTTGCTTATTCAGTGCTTCTTTCTATTCCAAATGAAACTGGAGATTGCCTGTTCCGTCTTGTTGAAGAATGAGATTGGTAAAACAGTGCAATCCTCTGGAAAAATAACTTTCAGTCTTTCTTTTTATCTGAGATTTCTGTTGATCCTTTAGTTGGTAATCCATTAACGTCTGCACCTTTACAGTATTCTTTGGCTTTACTTTGATCACTGAGTTGCTGTAGACTTTTATTGAGGCCACATGTGACTAACAAAAGGAACTACCAGAAGCTATTAGTATATCTCCAGGAATTTTTTGCATACCACAGCAGACCTGGAATAATGATGCATGGGAACAATGGAGCAGCTTTCTTAATACATAATCTCTAATGTGCTTAAGTTCATTGTTGCAGCCACTGTATCAATCCATCTCACTGAGGGTCTTCCTCTTTTTCATGGACTCTTTTCCTATCATTAAGTCCTTCTCATGGACTGATTTTGTTCTGTTAACATGCTCAAAGTGACCAGATACATGACAATATCTTACACAGTTGGAGTAATATTCTCCAGGATACTTCAAACCAGTGTCCAAAATGGAGCTGTTTTACTAATAGCCAAGATTCATGAGTCCAGGAACCAAGCGTGTGGAAATAGTAGAAACAGTGCTAATCACTATTACTCCTAGTGGTCCACTTGGATCATTTTCCTTTAAGTCCCTGAAACCCTGTCTAGTTCTTGAAGCCTTAGTTCATAAGAGAAGAGTATTTCCATCTAGAGACATAAGACTGGGTCTACTGAAGTTAAGAACGCCATTTGGGGCAGATGGACCTCCAGGGCAGACAGACCACCAGGAAAGACAGAGTTTGAGTGAGAGAAATCAGAAGCAACAATTGGCACATGCCACGAAGCTGCCTGCTGATGCTGAGTGTGCGCCTGGGAGCTGTCTGCTGATGCTGGCTGTGCACCAGAGAACTGCTTCCTGTCCCCATGCGTGTGCTGGGGAGCTGGCAGCTGATGCTGGGGAGCTGCCTGCTGACACCACTCATACTCTGGAGATTTACCTCTTGACATCGGACACACACTGGAGAGCTGCTTCCTCACTCCAGATACCTTCTTCCAGACTCCTCGCGTGCACCAGGGAGCTACTTGCTGTCTCCTTATGTGCACTGGGGAGATGCTTGCTGATGCCATGTGTGTACCAGAGAGTGCTTGCTGATGCTTAACATGGGCTGGGGATCTGCCTGTTGATGCAGGGCATGCACTGGAGAGTGGCCTGTTCATGCCAATCATGCACCAGGGAGCTGTCTGCTGATGCCAGGCACATGCTACGGAGATGCTTGCTGATGCCAGGCTCATTACATGGAGCTGCTTTCTGATACCTAACACATGCTGGGGAGCTGCCTGATGATGCCAGGCAAGCACCAGATAGCTGCTTCCTGATGCCAGGCATTTGTCAGGGAGCTGCCTGTTGACGCCAGGCACATTCTAGGGAGGTGCTGATGCACATGCTGGGGTTTGACATGCAGGGGTGAGCAGGAAAGCTGGAATCTCAGTGTGAGCTTGGAACTCCAGACCTGTCATAGCTGGCCCATGCCTGGAACTCCAGTCCTGACACTGCTGGCCCATGCCCAAAACACAGTTCCTAATGCCCACTGGGAAAGATGTTGGAACTTGGGTGAGGTACCTTGTGGGAGGCCACTGTTGTTTGGCAGGATCACATGGGATCCCTTAAGCTCAAACAGAAGGTAGTGAGACAGTTGGAGCTTGTTCTTAAAGGGAAAACCAAGGCTTCCTGGCTTTCCAATCAGGTCACTATGCTCTGCCTTGCATCTACTCATGTCCAGTCCACCAACAACCTTTAACCCAGAGCACCTTGGGCTACCCTAGCTGTGGCAGTTGTCTGATAGAGGAGGCTTCATCCACAGGCCTTTTCTCTACTGAACTCAGGCAGGGTAGCTGCCCCAACCATTTCTGGAGTGGTGATTTCAGATCAAGAACCTCAGACATGAAAAACTCCACCAGAGCAATGTCATGTAGGAAGCAGGCTACTCCACTCCCTACACAAGCCCAAAGAAAAATATCACCCCCAAAAATGTGACAGAGTATCAATGGATTTCCTGAAGCCAGAAAGTCTGATGAAACTTTCTGACACAGAAATTGAAGGAACACTGATTGAATATTTTCACTGGGTGATAAAAATAACTTGAAGAATTACAGGACACTGCAAGCAAAAACCAGAAGGAGCTTAGAAAAAACTATCTTAAAAAATGCAGATAAAACAAATGAGGTATTAGAGGCTCTGGAAAAACAAGAAACCACAATAAAAATAGGAGAACCAATGTTTCAGCTGTTATAAACATGATGGAGGGTCACATGAACAGAGTTGAAGAGATGGAACACAGAACCAGTGAGATAGAAGACAGAATTGTCACCACTGATCTTCTAGAACAAAAAGTAGAATCAAAAAGGAAGGGAAAAAATGAAAACCTAAAAATAATGTGAGACAAAATCAAGAGAAATAACATGCATGCAATAGGAATCCCAGAACAGGAAGAAGCAAGTAAAGGCACAAAAAAAGTTGTGGAAGAATTACTAGAAGAAAATTTCCCAGGCATAATAAAGAATGAGAATATTTATTCACAAGGCTGAGAAAACACCATATAGAATAGACCCCAAAAGAAAAACACCAAGGTATATCATAGTTAAATTTGCCAAAACCGAGGATAAGGAGAGAATTATAAAAGAAGATAGGGAGAAACAAAGAGTAACCTATAAAGGAGGGCAAATAAGATGAAATGACAATTTCTCAGCAGAAACCATGTGCACAAGAAGACAATGGAGTGACATATATTGAACACTCAGAGAACACAACTGTCAGCCAAGAACACTGTCCATAGAAAAATTGTCCATCAAATATGAAAGATAGATCAAGATATTCCCAGAAAAACAGAACCTGAGTTCATAAAAATAAGACCAGCATCACAAGAAACACTGAAGGATATCCTTCCTACAGAGCTGCCACAGAAAGCAGGATGGAGCAAAGTAACTAGCAACAATACCAAAAAGAACTCAACAAAATGATAGCAATAAAACCTTGCCTTTCAATGATGACACTGAATGTAAATGGTTTAAATGCACCATTGAAGAGAAAAAGAGTAGCAGATTGGATAAAACCCCAAAATCTATCAATATGCTTATGTATAAGAGACACATCTGGAAAATGAAGATAAAGAAAGACTAAAAATAAGAGTGGGGAAAAAAACATACTAAGCAAATGGCAACCAGAAAAAACGCAGGAGTAGTGATATTAATTTCCAATAAAATAGATTTCTATGAAAAAAACAATCATAAAGGACAAGGAAGGTCACTACATAATGAAGAAGGGTCAATAGAACAAGAAGATATAATAAATATCTATGCACTAAATGAAAGACCTGCAAAATAAATAAAACAAACATTAACAGAACTGAAAAAAGAAATAGACAACAGAACTATAGTAGTTGGAGACTTCAAAAAACCACTCTCAAGAAAAGATAGAACTATCAGAAAGGAACTCAACAAAGATGCTGAAAAATTAAACCACACAATAAACCAACTCAACCTCATAAATATTTATAGATTATTGCACCCCCAAAAAGCACAGTATACCTTCTTATCCAATGTGCATGAAATATTCTCCAGAACAGGTCACATCTTAGGTCACAAGGCAAGTATCAATAAATTTTTTAAAAATAGAAATAATACAAAGCATGTTCTCAGACCACAATGTTACAAAAGTAGAAATTAATAACAGGAGAAAAAATCATACATTTGGAAGCTGAACAACAGAAATACAAAATGAAAAGAAAAGCTTTCTTGAAACAAATGACAAAGGAAACACCACTTAGCAAAACCTCCAGGAAACAGCCAAAGCAGTAGAGGTCAATTTATAACAATAAGCAAACATATCAAAAGGCAGTAAAAAATGACCATTGACTCTCAAACCCAACATCTCCAACAAATTGAAAAAGAACACCAAGAAACCCCAACTCTAAGAAAACTGAAATTTTCTCTAAGAAAACTGAAATTATAAAAATTAGAGCGAGAAGAAATTGAAAAGGCAATACAACAACTTCCAACCAAGAAAAGCCCTGGACCAGATGGTTTTACAAGTGAATTTTACAAAACATTTAAAGAAGAA
>NW_006399928.1:5560628-5561157 GCF_000299155.1 Elephantulus edwardii | reverse complement strand
AAATATAATTATAGAAAAAAAATAAAAATTAGAGCAGAAATAAATGAAATAGAAAACAGAAAAACAATTGAGACCATCAACAAAACTAGGAGCTGGTTCTTCGAAATGGTCAATAAAATCAGCAAACCACTAGCAAAACTAACAAAGGAGAAGACAAATAATCTGAATAAGAGATGAAACAGGCAATGTCACAACTGAACCAACTAAAATAAAAAGGCTAACAATGGATTATGAAAAACTACAATCAAACAAATATGAAAACCTAGAGGAAATGAACAAATACTTAGAAATGCACAACCTACCTAAACTGACACCAACCATAATTGAACACATGAACAGACCCATTACAAAAGAAGAGATTGAAAAAGGTAATTTAAAAAAATCCAGGGGGGAAAAAAGCCCTGGACCAGGTGGTTTTACAAGTGAATTTGAAGGACCCCCGAACCGGTGGTCCTATCCCGAGCGGACGGCGAAGACCCAAGACTCCAAGACACCGGCTTGATGCAACAGCAAGAGGCAAGAGGTTTAT
>NW_006399928.1:5558380-5560403 GCF_000299155.1 Elephantulus edwardii | reverse complement strand
TTTGCTCTGCCCTTTAGTTAGCCATTCTTGAAATACTGTTGCCTTGGATACAACTGGGTGTGGGGCTCTACCCGAGACAATGGAAAAATTCCTGAGTTTAACTTAGCTGAGAACTATAGAAACCTGAGTTTAATTCAGCTAAGAACTATAGGGGCCATTTTAATTTCAATCTTTTCAAATTTTATCAAACACTCAGAGAAGAACTGTCATCAATTCTACATAAACTATTTTAGGAAATAGAAAAAGATGGAATTATCCCAGACTCATTCTATGAAACAAACATATCCTTGGCACCAAAGCCAGGAAGACACCACCAAAATAGAAATTGATAGGCCAGTATATCTCATGAACATAAATGTAAAAATTCTGAGTAAAATCCTGGACAATAGAATCCAATGATAAATCAAAAAAATAATTCACCGTGACCAAGTCAGATTCATAACAGTTATGCAAGGATGGTTCACCATAAGGAAAACAATCAATGTAATTCATCACTTAAAAAAATCAAAGAACAAGAACCACACAATCCCATCAATTGCTGCAGAAAAAGCCTTTGACAAAATCCAATACCCTTTCCTGATTAAAACACTCAACAAAATAGGATTAGAGGGGAATTTCTTCAACATAGCAAAAAGTATATATTCAAATCCGAGAGTCAACATTGTTCTCAATAGAGATTAAATGCATTCCCATGAGAAAAGAACTATGCAAGGATGCCCACTATCACCTCTCCTATTCAATATTGTATTGGAAGTCTTAGAGATAACAATAAGACAATAGAAGGAAATAAGATGTATCCAAATTGGCAAAGAGGAGGTAAAATTATCTCTCTATGCAGATGATATGATAGTATTCTTAGAAAACCTTAAAGACTCAGCAAGAAAACAACTGGCCATAGTTGACCAATCCAACAGGATACAAGATCAACATACAGAAATCAATTGGATTTCTCTACAGTTACAAATGATATACAGAACTGGAGCTAAGAAAAACCAATACCCTTCACAAGAGCTAATCACAGAATTAAATACTTGGCAGTAAATCTGACCAGAAGCACAAAGGATCTGTTCAAAGAAAATTGAAAAACATTACTACATGAAACAAAAAGAGACCTGGAGAGATGGAAGAATATTCTTTTCTCATGGATAGGAAGACTCAATATTTTTAAAATGACAGAACTATCAAGGATAATTTACATATTCAATGCAATCCTAATACAAATACCAATTCCATTCTTCAACAACATGGAAAAGGCAATGTTCAATTTCATCTGGAATGGAAAGAGGCCCTGAATAAGCAAAGCACTCCTTAAAAAGAGAAACAAGGTAGGAGGCATCTCACTCTCTGATTCCTTGAGGTGTTGGCCAAGACAGCATGGCACTAGTACAATGACAGACACATAGATCAATGGAATAGAATTGAGAACCTGGAAATCAGCCCATCTATTTATGGTGAACTGATTTTTGACAAGGAGATAAAACCAGTTAAGTGGGGAAATGACAGTCTTTTTAACAAATGGTGTTGGCAAAATTGGAAAACTATCTGCAGAAGACTCAAGCAATATCCACACCTCACTCCATATACAAAACCCAACTCTAGGTGGATCATGGACTAGGACTAAAACCAAGGACTATAAACTTCATTAAAGAAAAGCTTGGAAGAACACTAGTAAGTCCTAATCCACAACATACACAGTTTTCCAAGTATCCTGAAAAATCTACAACCAGGAGAAGATAAAATGGATGAATGGGACCTTCTAAGAATCGAATCTCTATGCACATCCAAAAACTTCTCCAACAGGGTAAAAAGGGAAGCCACAGACTGAGAAAGAGTGTTTGGTAATGACATGTCAGATAAGGGACTTATATCTACTATAAAATACTTGAACACCACGACAAGATAAAGGTAAATAATCCAATCAAAAAATGGGCACAGGATATGAACAGACACTTCACCAAAGAAGACATTCAGATAGTCAACAAGTACATGAAGAAGTTTTCAAAATCCCTAGCTCCAAGAGAGA
>NW_006399928.1:5556319-5558141 GCF_000299155.1 Elephantulus edwardii | reverse complement strand
CCCATGTTTATTGCAGCTTTGTTCACAATAGCAAGGAGTTGGAAACAACCTAAGTGCCCATCAACAAATGAATGGATAGAGAAGCTGTGGCATATTCACACAATGGACTACTACGCTGCATTGAAAAACAAGGAACTCATGCAACATTATTCAAAATGTATGACCCTGGAGGGCATTATGCTGAGTGAAATATCTTAGTCACAAAACGACAAATACTGTATGGTGCCACTGTTGTAGAATGAAACTGACATCAGGGTTGGGGTAAGACTGAGAAAAACTGGATAAATTATATATACTGCATTGAAGCCAATGAGCGAGAGAACAGTTTAAAAGCAATATATTTTAGAGCATTATGATTATCATAAGAGTTCGGAATGAGGGTTGCAGAGTGGAGTATACTCGGGGTGGGGTGGTGGAGTGCGGGGGGATTGTATACCAACGAAGGAGTTTTTCATTTGCTTTTCAAGGAGAAGAGAGAACTGGGGATGGGGGTGGAGTGGGCAGGGAGAAAAGTGCAACAATTAATGAATGGAAATAAAAAATCTCTGTAAATTTTCATTGAAATTAATTTCAAAAAATGGAGAAAAAATGAAAGAAAAAATTTACTCCCCACTTATACTCTTCTAACCTCTGGCAAACTGCTTTCTCTCTATAAATTTGCCTATTCTCGACATTTAATATAAATGCAATCATACAATAAAAAATGTAGAGGAAGCACCTGAAAATACTATGACTTGGATCAGGCACACCTTCGATTTTAAACTAATATCCTTATCCTTTAGCCTTTTGGAGAAGTCTCTGTTGGCAGATTTCTCCAATGTAACACATCTGTTGATTTCTCGACAGCTGCTGACATGAGTGTTGAATATGGATCCAAGTAAAATTAAATGATTGACAAGCTAAAAAAAAAAACAGACACTTCACCGAAGAAGACATTCAGATGGTGAACAAACACATGAAGAAATGTTCAAAATCCCTAGCTCTAAGAAAGATGCAAATCAAAACATCTAAGAGATATCGTCTTACCTCCAGTAAGAATAGCAAAATTCAACAGAATTCAACAGCAAAATTCAAACATAAAATTCTGGCAAGGTTGTGGAGAAACTGGACCCCTTACTCACTGTTGTTGGGAGTATATATGGTACAACCACTATGGAAGGCACTATGGTGCTTTCTCAAAAAGTTGCAAACAGAAATACCATTTGACCCAGCAATTCCACTGCTGGAAATATACCCTAAAGAAACCAGAACTGCCATCCAAGCAGATATATGCACACCTATGTTTATTGAGGCTGTATTAATAATAGAAAAGAGTTGGCAACAACCCAAGTGCCCATCAGCAAATGAATGGATAGAGAAGCTGTGCAATATTCACACAATGCTATGCTGCACTAAAAAAAAACAAAGATCTACTGAACTATTATACAAAATGGGTGACCCTGAAGGACATTATGCTGAGTGAAATATCTCAGTCACAAAAGGACAAATACTGCATAGTGCCACTGTTATAAAATGGGACTGACATCTGGGTTGGGGGGAACCTAAGAAAAGATGGGATAAATAATGTATACTACTTTGAAACAGATGGAGAGAACTATTTAAAAAGAATATAGGATGAAGTATTATTTTCATGACAAGATTCCAGAAAAATCATAACGAACTATGGCTGACTCTGAGAAGAATGGGAATCCCAGAACACTTGATCGTGCTAATGCGAAACCTATACTTGGTCCAGGAGGCAGTAGTCAGAACAGAGCAAGGGAACACTGCATGGTTCAAAATTGGGAAAGGCTTACGCCAGGAATGCATCCTATCTCCATAC
>NW_006399928.1:5542384-5555559 GCF_000299155.1 Elephantulus edwardii | reverse complement strand
ATATAAATCATTAATAAATAAAATAATGCCTCTTGAACCAATTTTGGCTGCTGATGCCTCTGTATCAACAGGTGAAGAGGGGAACTACTGTGTAACTTGGTGTGATTGATCCTGATTAGCTAGGGAAACAACACTGACATTGCATAACAATGATAAAGAAGAGTATATCTGGAATATGGGAAATATCTTAAGTTGTCTATTAGTATTACCATGTCCTATAGTTAAGGTTAATGGAAAACGACTGTAACTAGATTCTGACATGATTACTAATGTCCTAGATCTTTCAGAAATGAAGGTTTGGGTCATTCCACCAGACAAAGAACCATGACTAGCTAAGATCCTTTTTGATGGCAAAAGGAATACAGAACAGGTGATTAGAGAATGTAGTCATAAATACCAGTGGCAATCATGGAATGTGTTGCAGAAATGAAGAGTTTATGTAAATTTTATGAGTACTTCTTCTTTATATATCTTTGTTTTCCTGACTGGTAAAATACGAGATCAAAGGAGCTAACACAGTCCCTGCTACTTTTGCATTAGTTGTGTCATGTTAAACAAAATGCATGATTTTGTGAAAGTTCATGTTTAGATATTACGGTTAATGAATTATGTGCAGGTGCCAACTTTATAAGGACTGGACAACTGGATATGTAACACTGTGTGTCAATGTGAAAATTACACTAAATACAATGAAACTGTGGTATATATTGCAAATTATAATCTCTGTTGTTAATGAGTCATGATTAGTGTTGATTTTGTAAAGACATAGTCAACCAGATCTGAAGAAAGGGCAATCTCCTCAGAGAGATGACCTATACTGCATATGAATCTGAACTCTGGCAAAGTGGAAGAATATTATTGTCCAATTTTTCAGTTGGCTCATGACTTCTACACTTGACTTGGCAATCATTGTCATTGAGTTGACATCCTGATTTTGGATTCATTAATATCTGAAACACTATTGTTAATGCTTCTTTTTAAAACTAATTTGCTTACAAAGTTCATATACATTGTTGTACACACTTTTCCTCATTCATATTGTCTTTCTCACATTCTCATTCATTGTTTTATAAAATTAAACACCACTGGACCATTCCCATCATTACCCTGTCTTTTTGACCAGACCTTTCCCATTTCGTTTCACCCCCTCCCTCTACGCCCTAAACTGTGCAACCCAATGGTTTCACCTTTACCCATCCTCACCCCTCCACTCCTACTCCTTTCCCACATGAGTTCTCATATATGCTTTACTAGTTATCCTTCTGTTTTTACAATGGTCTTATGCAGTATTTGCTCTTATGAGACTTAGTTCACTCCATATCTCCCAGTGTCTCCCAAATTATGTAAGGTTTGTTGTTTTGTTTTGTTTTTTAAAATTATTGCTCTTGAGTGCTTCATAGTATTCCATTGTGTGAATGTACCACAATTTCTCAATCAATTCAGTTGTGGTTGGACATTTGGGCTGTTTATATATTCTGGCATTGATGAATGATGCTACTGTAAAAATTGGTGTAAAAATATCCATTTCTGTCTCAGCTCTAATTAATTTGGGGTACATTCCTAGTAGTGGAATATGGATCAAAATATGACCTAGTAGGGTCATATGGAGTTTTTACATTCAGTTTTTTTGAAAAATGTCAGAATGTCTTCCAGAGTGGTTACACCATTTTACAATCCAACAAACAGTGTAGAAGAGTTCCTACCTGTCCACATTCTCTTCAACATTTATTGCTTGCTGCCCCACTAAACTTTGCCACTGCTACTGGAGTGAGATGGTATCTTATTGTGGTTTTGATTTGCATTTCTCTTATTGTGAGGGACTTTGAGTATTTTTTCAGGTGTCTGTTTGCCATCTGAATGTCTTCCTTGGTGAAAAGTCTTTCCATGTATTTTGCCCATTTTGTAATTGGATAATGAGTCTTTTCCTTCTAATGGCCTAGGAATATTCTACCAACTGTCATTATGAGAGCCTTGTCTGAAACGCTTGCTGAATGTTTGTTCCCAGTCCATAGACTTCATTTTGGGAAAAGTTCTTGATGAGCACAGAGATTTCATTTTTAGAAAGTCTCGTTCATTGAATTTAACCTCTCCAAGTTGTGCATTTCTGGCTGTGTTTAGCAATCTTTATACCATTGACTAGAGCATCTAAGCTTGATCCCAGTTTTTTTCTTATACACTATTTTGTTTTGGCCTGTATTCCTAGGTCTCTGCTTTGATTTTTGCGTATGATGTGAGATGTGGACCCTGTTCCAGCTTTCTGCAGGTAGCAGTCAAGTTTTACCAGCACCATTTATTGAAGAGGTTGTCATATCTCCATTTGATAGGTTTTATTTCCTTGTCCAATATCAGTTGACCATAGATAAAAAGGTCCATTTCTGGGTTCTCAGTTATGTTCCATTGGTCTATGTGCCTGTCATTATGCCAGTGTCATGCTATTTTTGTTACTACCTCTGTGTAGTAGGTTTCTAGGGCAGGGAGTGCTTTGCCTCCCATTTCGCTTTTGTTTTTCAGAAGTGCTTTGCTTATTTGGGGTGACTTTCCTCTCCTAATAAGCTTGACAAATTATCTTTTTATCTCCTTGAGAAATTAATTTGGTGCCTGTACTGGGATTGCATTGAACATGTAGATTGCTTTTAGTAGGATTGTCATTTTCACAATACTGAGTCTCCCTACCCATGAACAGGGCACATTTTTCCATTTCTTTTGGTCTTTTATTGCGTCTCACAGAAATGTTCTGTGGTTTTTCTTTGTACAGGTTTTCTGTGTCTCCAGTTAGGATTATTCCTGACTATCTCAATTTGTGGTTGACTATTATAAATAGTTGTGTCATCTGCATAACGCAGATTGTTGTTGAGCCTACCTCCAATCCTGATGCCACATTTCTCCTCATAGAGCCCAACCTCCAGGATAATCTGTTCTGCATATAGGTTGAAAAGGTATAGAGATAGGACACATCCTTGTTGCACAGCCTTACCAATTGTGAACCATGCAGTATTTCCTTGCTCTGTTCTGACGACTGCCTCCTGGTCCAAGTATAGGCTTTCCCTAAGCACAATCAAATGTTCTGGGATTCCTATTCTTCTCAGAGTCAGCCACAATTTATTGTGATCCACACAGTCAAATGCCTTTGCATAGTCAATTAGACACAGATAGACATTCCCCTGGTATTCTCTGCTTTCACCCAAGATCTATCTGACATTAACTCTAATATCATGGCCTCTTCTAAACCCAGCCCGAACTTCAGGCAGTTCTCCGTTTATGTGCTGTTCCAGTTGGTTTTGGATAATCTTCAGCAGAATCTTGCTTGCATGTGATATCAATGATATTGTTCGATTATTTCTGCACTCTGTCAGGTCACCTTTCTTTGGAATGGGAACAAATATAGATCTCTTTAAGTCAGTTGACTAGGTGGTTGTCCTCCAGATTTCTTAGCATAACTTGGTGAGCACATCAAGGGAAGCTTCTGTTTGTTGAAATATGTCAGTTTCTATGCTTGCTGAAACTGAGGAGAATCTGAAGTGCTTGCTGCAGAAGGTCAAGGACTGCAGCCTTAAATATGAATTGAAGCTCAACATCAAGAAAAAAAAGATTCTCACCACTGGGCCAATTGGCAGCATCATGATAGATGGTAAAGAGATTGAGATTGTTAACAGCTTTAGTTTGCTTGGCTCCGCAATCAACACTCTTGGTACCAGCAGCCAAGAAATTAAAAGACAAATTGCATTGGGAAAGTCTGCTGTCAGACACTTCTCCAAAGTTTTGAAGAGCAATGACGTCAGTTTTGAGACTAAAGTGCGCCTGATCCAGGCCATGATCTTTGCAATTACTTGCTATGCATCGGAAAGCTGGACAATGACTAGGGATTATAGAAGGAAAATTGATACCTTTGAGCTGTGGTGCTGGAGAAGTGTATTAATTATATCACGGACTGCTAGGAGAACAAACAAGTTAATCCTAGAGAGGGTGAGAACAGGCTTCTTTTTGGAGTCAAGGATTCTGAAGCTTCGTCTAACGTAGTTTGGGCATGTTGTAAGGACTGACCAGTCCTTGGAGAGAGACATCATGCTTGCGAGGGTGGAGGGACAGTGTACAAGAGGAAGACTCTCTATGAGATGGATTGATTCAGTGACTGAGATAATGGTGGTAGGTGTGTCAGAGACAATAAGATTGGCACAGGATAGAGCAGGTTTTAAGGCTGTTGTACATAGGGTCAACGGCACAAAACAACAACAATTAAAAATAGTATTGCTTTCATGGTTTCCTTGTTTGTGTTCTTTTTGTTAATGCAGAAAATCCCACTGATTTGTAGATATTGATCCTCTATCCTTCAACCATCTATCTGATATTTCTCTGCTTTTAGGTATTATTGATAGATACTAGCAATGATATCCCTTGTTCTGAAGCTTCTTCTAAATCCAACATGAATTTTTGGAAATTCTCTGTTGATATGTTGTTAAGTGTTGTCAAGTTGTAGACGATTCATAGCGACCCTATGAACAAAGACCTGAACACTTGTATAACTTTTATCTTTTCTCCAAGTTCTTAGAGTTTGTGGAGGCAAGTCATTTTGGAAGTGGATACCACTCCTGCTTCCAAGCTTGTTTTAATTGGGAAGCTCCACCAAAGACTGTCCGCCATGGGTAACCAATATCACATTTGACACCATCATTGTCACAGTGTTTACCATCACAACAACCACGAATTACCTCTGTACAGCAAATGAATAGTCCAGTGCTATACCACTTAGAAGAATGACCAAAAACAATTAAAACCAGGCCTGAGGTCCACAGATTAAAATCACCCACCTTTGGCTTGGTAGCATAGCTTTCTATCCACTAGGCCAACAGAACTATGTTGTTGTTGTTGTTGTTGTTGTTGTTATTGTTGTTAAGTCATAGACAACTCATAGAGACCCTACGAACTAAAAACTTGAACACTTGTATAACTTTTGTCATTGATATGTTACTCCAGTCATTTTAAAAATAATCTTATCAAGATTTTACTTGCATGTGATATTAATTATTTTATTCAATACTTTTTGCACTCTGTGGAATCACCTTTTCTTTTTTTTAATGAACCAAACTTGAATCTTTTCCACACTGGAGAAGTTTGTTCTCAGGGACCTCTCCAAATTCCTAAGAAGCATTGATGTCAGTTTAAAGACTAAGGTGTACCTGATTCAGTCCACGGTCTTCTCAATCACCTGCTACACATCAGAGAGCTGGGCAATGAATAATGATGACAGAAGAATTGATGTTTTTGAGTTGTGGTGCTGGATAAGAGTACTGAGTATCCTATAGATTGCCAAAAGAACAAATATGTTCTGGAAAGGGTAGGGCTAGAGTGCTCACTACTTCTTGGACAAGGATGCCATTCTTGGAAAAGGATGTCATACTTGGAAAGATAATGGGTCAGCAAAATAGAGAAAGACCTCCCACAAAGCGGATTGACATAGATCAACTTTCAGGTTGGCTGTTCATAAGGTGGCTATGAATCATACTCAACTGGATGACACCTAACAACAATAACTCACAGCATTGTAATTCCAGATAGATGTTGAAATATTTGTCTTCTTTTTTTTAATTTTGGGACACAAATTCACTTCAATTTTTCATTCAGGAATGACATAATCAATTATATAATTTTCTGGTTCAGAGTGACCAATATTAGTCTATCTCAGGTCATTGATGCCTAGGATGTAGATCTTTATGCATTCTGTGTCATTTATTACAACTTCTCATTTTCCTAGATTTACACTTTGTATATTCCATGTTCCCATCATTAATGGATGTTTGCAACTGTGTCTCCTCATTCTTTGAGTACCTTCTGACCTGAGATGCTTGTCTTGAGAGACCATATCCAATCATGTTGTTCTGTTACTCATAGGGTTTTCAAAGACTTGTTATTTCAGAAGTGGATAGGCAGTTCTACTTCTTTGTGTATATTAGTCTGGAAGTTCCACTGAAACCTATTCACCACGGATGACCCTACAAGACAGCCAAAGACACTATCTTAGGCTAACCCAGGTTCCTCTGCGTCCAGGAGAAACCCTTCCAGTCTGAGTGCACAAAATACCATGATGGTGAGCCAAATATATGAGAAAATATTAACTCAAATCAGTGTTAATTTTCATTTTTCTTATTATGATAGAGGTGAAACATCTTGCGGTTTTTTGGTGTTGGTTTTTTTGTTTTGTTTTGTTTTGGGTTTGGGGGGTTTTGTTTTGTTTTGTTTTACTTAAAAGCCACTGATTGGAGAGGGGGAAAGTCAATGATATTTTTGCCACATTTTTCTTTGTTGTTTTAGGAAGTTTTTTCATCACAAAATAACTGTACCAAAAGAATTGATCAACACTGAACCATTTCAGAAAGTAGTATATAATGAAGTAGCAATGGCAATGAGGAGAAAATTCCAAGCTCCACTGAGGCATGAAAAATTATGTCCCCAGAGATTTACAGAATACCAATGCATGTATTTGAACCAACAGATGTAGCCCTCAATGTGCCTCTCTAGGCTATGCCAATAAATTTTGAAGACAGCTACCTGGCCAACTGACTGAAAGAGATCCATATTTGTTCTCATCCCCCCAAAAAGGTAATCCAACAGAATGTGAGAATTTTTAAGCAGTATCAATATAAAATGCAAGTAAAAGTTTGCTGAAGATTATTTTAAAATGGCTGGAACAGTACATAGACAGTGCACTCCAGAAATTCAAGTTCAGAAAAAGTTGTGGCACAAGGAATATCATTGCTAATGTTAGATAGATCTCATCTGAAAATGAATGATACCAGAAAGATTTTTTACTTGAGTTTCATTGATCATGCAAAGAATTTTTATTTCTTGATCATGCAAAGACATATCAATGTGTAGATCATAACAAATTATGGATAACACTAAGAAGAATACAAATCCCAGAATACTTCATAGTGCTCAAGAAGCAGTTCTCTGAAAAGAACAAGAGAACACTCTATGTCTACAATCAGGAAAGATGTGTCAAGATTGTATCCTTTCTCTATACTTGTTCAATCTGTATGATAAATAGCTCATTCAAACACATGGACTCTATCAAGAAGAAAGTGTCATGAAGATTAGAAGAAGACTTGTCAACAACCTGCGCTATTCAGATGACACAAGCTTACTTGTAGGAAGTGGAGAGGACTTGAAACACTTGCTGCAGAAGATCAAAGACTTCAATATAAATTGTATCTCGATATCAACAGAACAAAAATCTTCACCACTAGATCAATAGTCAACATCATGATCAATGGAGAAAAGTTTGAAATTATCAACAATTTTCTTTAATTGCATCCACAATCAACACCCATGGTAACAGCAGTCAACAAATCAAAAGATGTGTTGCTTTAAGAAAATCTGCAGTCAAGGACATCTCCAAAGTGCTAAAAAGAATTGATGTTAGCTTAAAGACTGAGGTGTGCCTCATCCATGCCATGCTATTTTCAATTGCTTCCCATCCAACTGAAAGTTAGATATATGACAGAAAAATATTTGATGTCTTTAAACTGTGGTGTTGGAGAAGAGTGTTGGATATTCTATGGGCTTGCAAAAGAACAAATGAATTTGTCTTGGCGGAAGTGTAAGGGGGTGTTCCTTAAAAGCAAAGATGGTGAAACTTGGTCTCACAAATTGGAAAAAAGACATCATGCTGGGAAAGGTGGAAAGTCAGAGAAAAAGAGGAAGACTCTCAACAAGATGGATTGGCATAGGCGAGCTCTGGTGGCCTAGTGGCAAGAAGCTGCAACTGCAATCCCAGAGATGCACGGTTTGAATCCACCAGATGCTCTGCTGGAGAAGGAGGAACAATTTCCTCCTGTACCAGTCAGATCTGATTTGACAGTTGTTGTTGTTGTTGTTTAATGCCATCGAGTCGTAGACGACACACACACACAAAATAATGAAATAAAATACATTTTAAAAATATTAAAAAAAAAGATGGATTGGCATAGTGACTGTAACAATGGGCTAGGGCATAACAAAGATCTTGATGATGACTTATGATAGTTCAAGGTTACTATGAATCATAATCAACTTGCTGGCACCTAACAACAAAAATGTATTAAGCTTTTTTAAATAATTAGGAGAATTGTGTATGAATTGCTCATATTATGCAGTTTTTAATTT
The DNA here is from genome assembly GCF_000299155.1 of Elephantulus edwardii. NCBI lineage: Eukaryota > Metazoa > Chordata > Mammalia > Macroscelidea > Macroscelididae > Elephantulus > Elephantulus edwardii. The sequence continues at coordinate 5,547,420 of NW_006399928.1, read as the reverse complement.
GTCCTATAATTTTGCTTACAGTTGATTTTCCAATAAGAATTTTATCTTGTTTTATGTATATTGTAGCTTCATAGTTATAAAATCTTTTTACTTCCAGTATTATAAAATAGGTCATCTATATTTTCTTCCTAGAACTTTTGTATGCAAATCTTTAATATATTTGTAATTTTGTTGGACCATGTGAAGTATGGATCCATTTTTTTCTACAGATGTTGTATGATTGTATTAGCATCACTTAATGAGTAATTTAAATAACTTCCATCACATATAGTTTCCAATTTCATAGCACTTTATATATCTTTATCACATCTTCAGTTTTACTTCTATTTTTCATTTTATTCTATTTCTTTCTTTAATTATTGTATTCTAATTTTTATAATGATGTATACATATCCTTTAAAATAAACACACATTCTTGTTTCTCCATATGTTTTACATTCTTTCTAAACTTTCAGTGACTGAATCAAATCTTTGTCATTTCAATTATGTTGAGGTTTGTGGGATGCAGTTTTTCAAAGCCCAGGTGAAATGAAGACTTATGCTTATCTAGGTATTTGCCTTTCAGGGCCAAATTTTTCATATTTTTACAATGATTCTTAATAAATTACATTTGTTTCCTAATAATGGAAATCTATTACCAAAAAATAGGCATATGTATATTATAATATAAAAATAAAAGTTTGTTGATAGAGACTTTGTAATTAATGTAAAACTATCTGTAAAATTCCAGAGGACCTGACTGGGACCCTGGAATGTATTATGAAGGGAGTGCTACAGTCAGAGAGCTTCTTCATGAACTATATGGAAAAGTTGGTGAAATTCGACACTGGGGCTTAATCCGTTATATCTCTGGAATTCTAAGGAAGAAGGTGGAAGCCCTTGATGAGGTACAACTAATTCTTCTTTAGGAATTCTTAGTAAGTGTAGATGTGGAAGAGTTTTAAAAATGTATTTCCATGCTGTCTTCCTTAAGGTACCCATCACACACATACTCATTGAGGTGTAGAAGGAACTAACTCATAGCTGACCCTCGAGATTGTCTATCTTCCCACATACCTCCTCCAATGGCTGGTGCATTTGAAAAGGCAGTTCAACTCCCTATCAACTAGATTACCCATGTAATAGTGAAACTCCTTACCCACTAGGCCACCAGAGCTCCACTAAAAATTTAAAATGCCTTTCCCACATAAAGTTTCTGATATTCAGTTAGTTCTTTTGTTTGTGAATAATAGAAACGTATCACTGAATCATAAAAAATATGTAAGTGTAGCTGTGTATAATTTCTGTATTAAGAATAAATGTATACAAATAATTCCTACTGCCTAAGATATTAAAACAACAATAAACAAACAGACAAAAATCTCATTGCTCCTGTAAGTCTCTCTCTCTTTTTTTTTCATGTCTCCTTAGCATGAGATTTCAAAGTGTCTCAATTTAGTATTGAGGAGAAGCAAAAGTTGCTAGACTGAGAACCACGAAAAATTTTATGGGAATCTCAAGTGTTATGAGTATAATATTGTTATTGTACCACGTCTTTTTAGGCTTGCACAGACCTTCTCTCTCACCAGAAACATTTGAAAGTGGGACTACCCCCAGAACCTCGAGAAAAGACCATCTCTGCGTGAGTATGATTTTTCATTTAGTTTAATCAAACTTCCTCTAAAGAGCTCTATAAAGTTGCCACAAATTTCTTTCCTTAATTTGTCAGTGAATCATAATTTTCCTATGTGTGTGTGCTTCTATCATAAATACTCAGAATATAGAGTAAGAACAAACAGAGGAGAAAATCCAAAAGAAATAGAATTTGCATTTTAATTAACCTATCTACCCAAACTTTTCATTCAAAACAACCTAACAAGTAAAAGAGAACAATTAGCATTATCATCTGCAAAAAGTCATCTATACTTCAGAAAGAAGAGGGGAGGAAAAACCGTCCATCTGTAACGCAAGACTAATGATAAAATTTCATGATGTGCAAGACAAATAAAGTTGATAGAAGCTATAGTCAAAGGGAAAATTTGGATGGATACTTACCAAAAAAAAATCATTAATTAGCATTCTTCTTAGAATAATGCAATCAGATTCCTCTGTTTCAGTTTCTGCCACAGCTTCTCATTAGAAACATTGCCCTGAGGTAAGCTGTAACTGAAATGAGTGGAGAGTGATGAGAAACAAGTTGAAATGGAAAATTTAATCTTCACATGAGAGTCTTTCTTCTATGTCAATAAAATTCACTTACATTCAATCAGGATAATTTCACATCATATCAGTGCCAAGATTTAAATGTATGTTGTTGCTGTTAGGTGTCATCCGTCAAGTACAACTCATAGCAACCCTATGAGCAACAAATATGAACCCTGTTCTATCTTGTGCCAACCTTACAATCTCTGACATACTCAAGCCCATTTTTGTAGTTATTGTATCAACCCAACTGGTTGAGGGTTTTTCTCTTTCACTGTTGCCCCACCTTTCCAAGCATGATATTTTACTCCGAGGAGTAGCTTTTATTGGCAATATGACCTAAATATATAAAATGACGCTTCATTACCCTTACCTCCAAGGAGCATTCTAGCAGACTATAGGATAGTCAGTATTCTCTCCAACACCACAGCTCAAAGGCATCAATCTTTATGTCATCCTTATTCACTATGCAGCTCTCAGCAGCATAGTAAGTAATAGAAAATATCATAGTCTGAAGCAGGGGCACTTTAATCCTCAAACTAACACCATAACTCCTCAGTAATTTAGAGAGGTCCCTGACTACAGAAATTCCCAGTATAGTATGTCTCCTGATCTCCTAACTGCTGGAACCAAGTGTATTGATGATGGATCAAAGTAAGAGGAAGTTGTTGACAGTTTCAGTCTTTTCTCCATCTATTATGATATCACCTATTGGTCCAGTGGTGAGAATTTTTGTTTTCTTGATGTTGAGATGCAATATATTTTGAAGGCTGTAGTGTTTGATCTTCTGCAGCAAGGATTTCAAGTCCTCCTAAATGTTTAGCAAGTAAGGTTGTGTCATCTGCATATCAAAGGTTACTGATAAGTCTTCCTTCAATCCTGATGTCACATTCTTCATCGTAGAGTTGAGCTTCTCGAATAATTTGCTCAGCATACAGATTAAATAGATATTGTGAAAGGACACAACACTGAAACACTCCTTTACTCATTTTAAACATGTAGTGTTTCCTTGCACAACAGCCTGTTGATCTAGTTATAGACCATGAGCATAATTAATAGTTCTGGGATTCCTATTCTTCTAAATGTTAGCTATAACTTGTTGTGATTCACACAGTCAAATGTATTTGCACAGTGAATAAAGGATAAATAGGCATTCTTCTGGTATTCTTTGCTTTCAGCATTAGACATCAGCAATGATATCAATGGTGCCATGAACTCTTCTAATTCCAGCTTGAACTTCTGGCAGTATTATGTCTATTTACTAGTCTAGCGTTTTGTATGTGTGCATGGGAAATTTATTTTAAGTCAGTCTCTGATAGAATAAGATTTGTCACCTTGTTGCACCGATATATCCTTGATCAAGTAGTTCATCTTTGGATCTTCAGCTTCTGATTGTCCTCTACTTGCTTTGCCCCTAGGAGCTCAAAATGTCAATTAAATTCTATTCCTGAGTAAGCATTAATTTAAATTATAATGGCATCTCCTTATCCAACTGTCATCTGTATGTGTGAATGTTTAAAATGACAGTTCATTATATATACTAATTCATTATTTCCTGACTTCCAGTATGGACTAAAGGGGGAAACACTGCAGTTCTCTTGAATGATCTTCAGCAGTATTTTGCTTGCATGTAATATTAATTATGCTGTTTTGATAGCTTCCACATTCTTATAGATCACCTTTCTTGGAAATGAAAACCAATATAAATATCTTTCAGACAGTCAGCCAAGAAGCTGTCCTCCAGATTTCCTGTCCTATTCTGGTGAGTACAAAGAGTAAATCCAGGGCTGTATCTGTCATTTGAAATTTGTCTATTGGCATCCTACCAATTCCTGAGGCCTTATATATTTGCCAGTGTCTTCATTGCAGCTTGATCATCTTCCTTCTTCACAATTAGTATACTTTACCATATGGTGTTTCTTTACCATATGGTATTTCCTGAAATATTTCAGTGTTGGCCAGTTCTTTTTGATAGAGTGATTCTGTGTCCCTCCATTTTCTTTGATACTTCCTGGATCATTCAACATTTTGCCCATCTTATCTGGTGGCCCAGTGGCAAGAAGTTGCACTGCAATCCCAAAGGCAAGCAACTTGAGGCCACAAGCTTCTCTGCAGGAGAAGCGTGGGTATTCTCCTCCGGTGCAATTAACTGCCTCTGAAAACCCACTGGAGGGTCATTTATGGGTCTATGGGTCGCTTCTGACTACAATACCCAAGACCAACAATCATAACTATGGTATCCAACAAAAACAATTGCAACTCAAGGCTTAAATTTGTTCTTCCTGTTTTTTTGTTTGTTTGTGTGTTTGTTTATTTTTTCTAGTTTAAGAAATGCTGAAGGAGTTCTTCCCTTTTTATTCTCCATTTCTAGGTCTCTGTATATTCCATTATAACAGTTTGCTTTCTCTTCTCGAGATGGCTTTTGAAATCTAGTGTTCTGCTCTTTTACTTCAACATCTCTTCCCTTTGTTTTGACATCTTAGTGTGCTAGTGAGATTTTTCAGGGTTTCATCTGCCATCTGTTTTGTTTTTTGCTTCCTCTTCTGTTTTTTCTATCTTTTACTCTCTTTATTAATGACATTCTTGATGTCATCCTACTACTCATTCAGTCTCCAATCAGTGGTTTGCACTGTTTCAAACCTTTTCTTGTTGTTGTTGTTGTTATGTGCCGTCGAGTCTCATAGCGACCCTATGCACAACAGCCCTAAACCCTGCTCTATCCTGCGCCAACCGCACTGCCTCTGACACACCCATCCCAATTACCCCAGTCACCAAATCAATCCATCTCATAGAGGGTCTTCCCCTCCTGCGTTGTCCCTCAACCCTCCCAAGCATGATGTCCTCTCCAAGGACCC
>NW_006399928.1:5526859-5541599 GCF_000299155.1 Elephantulus edwardii | reverse complement strand
TGCCTTTGCATAATCAATGAAACACAGATAGACATTCTTCTGGTATTCTCTGCTTTCAGCCAAGATCCATCTAACATCAGCAACAATATCCCTAGTACCATGACCCCTTCTAAACCTTTTCTTAAGATGATTTATAAATTCAGGTGGGATAGACTCAAGATCATATTTTGGTTGTCATGAATTTGTTTTAATTTTTCTCAACTCCAATTTGGACTTCTGCATCAGTAATTGATAGTCTATTCCACAGTTAGCACCTGGCATGGTTTTGGATGCTGATACAGAGTTTCTCCAATGATTTCTTGCACAAATGTAATCATTCTGATTCTTATGCAATCTATCTGGTGAGGTCCATGTGTAAAGTCACCATTTGTGTTTTTTTAAAAAGGATTTGTGATGAATAAATCATTGAACATACAAAATATGATGATTCTATTTCCAAGCTTGTTTCTGTCACCAAGTCCTTACTTGTTAACTATCCTTCCTTCTTCATTCTTTCCAACTTTTGCATTCCAGTCTCCAATTATCATTAACACTTCTTGATTGCATGTTTGGTCAATTTCGTACTATGAATGTTGATAAAAATCTTCAATTTCCTCTTTTTTGGCTTTAGCTATTGGTGCATATATTTCAATAATAATCATATTAACAAATGTTCCTTGTGTCTATATGGATATCCTATCACCCTCAACATTGTACTTCAGGATTAAAGTTGAAATTAATGCAACGTCATGCTTCCTCTGTCTTTTATTCTTTTTTGGAGGCGAGGGGAGAAAATCACTTTAATGATTAGAGAGAAAAGGTAACATTTTACAGCAGTACCCAGGATACAAAAGAGATTCATTCTTTTTTTTTTTTTGAGCACTAAGAAGTATTTATTGTCTGCCAATCACACATTCTACAAGAATCATTGATAAATTACCCTTACAACAGTATCTTTTATCGGTATTAAATAAAGAGATGAGTTTGCATATACAGATGAAAAATCAGTGCCTGAACAAAAACCAGACTACTTTTGTTCAACAACATAGAATGAGAAGATATAAAATCTCAAATGGCAATTTGGACACAGAAAGGATTTTAAGGCTTTTTAAATGCTTCTTCTCATCTCACATGTATCTTCTTCATACATAGCATCAGGTGTTCGTGTGCTCAAGTTCATAAACTCACAAGCACTAAATAAACATCACAGATACTAAGTGAACCTCTATAATTTATGTTCTGAAACATTCTTAATACATGCTGATACTACAAAGACTAAAAAATTGAAACAGAAACAGGATACAAGGTATAGAAATGAGGAAAATTATCTAAGAGTGACTACTTAAATCAATACTAAATCTAGGCTGTTCTAAGCTATGGGAGCTTCTCTGTGAAGACTACTCCCCAAATTCTGCTTGCTCAAGTGCATCTTCTTTCACCATCTGTTTACTCTTGAGCTGTCTTACAAAGTCCTGATACTCTTCTTGAGCTGGATTGACACCTCCTGTACCAAACTGATACAAATCTCCTCTCCCAGACAGATTGTAGCCAGCTACTGCTACACTGGCACCCGAGAGGGAAGATTCCTCAGTGTTTCTAGTCTCTGTATCCCTTCTAGATTGTTCTCTATTTTCCACCACCAGGTCCTCATCATCTGTTCTACCCCTGGTGGTGGGTATGTTTGAGTTGTCTGAGCTGACAGCTAATTCCATTTGGGAGGTGTCACGGTTAACAAGGTCTCTGCAGGTATTCACTGGACTGTTGTTACTTGCAGTTAAAACCGTGTTATTTCTCTTTGTTTGCAGTGAGACACATGCCTCATAGGCTAAATATCCAGTAAATAACTGGAATTGATTCATTCTACCAAGTGTTGTCTTGATGATGGGAGTCAAAACCCCCCCCTGACATGTCAATGTACAGAGCAAGATAGATAGTTTTCCCATTTTCCACTTTTTGTGTAATGGTAAAAATGGCATTTGCAGTCCCTCCAAGTAGTATTACCTCATTAGAGTCAAGTGTCTTATCGAGCACATTTCCATCTAAAAAATCTCTCAGTACCTTCCAGACTTTAGGGCCAATTATGTATTCAGTCCCTCGTGTAACGTCACGAATCTCACGCATGTCAAAGTTGGCATATATCAGAGTTTTCTCTACTAGCTTCATGATACCACTTAAGAAATCACTAGTCATTGTCTCAAAGAAGGATTGGGCAAAGGCACAGTATAAAGCCACATCCTTAGAGAGTAAATCAATTCTAAGGCTGGAATAAGCATAGAAGCTCAAGAAGTAGTTTGCACACTCCAAGATATCATTGTAGGACCTTTGCTTAAAGTTGAACTTTACCACTGGAGCACTGCCATTGTTGCCCACATTTTGTGCCCCCATTTGGAGGTCTTCATGTGGGACTTTTACATCAAAGACAGCATTCTGGATGTTTAGGACAGAGCCATCAAAGCTACTACCAGTCATGTGGAACATCATTAAGTGCTTCTCTTTTAGAAAGCTAATGGTTTTGTGTACACCTTTGGCCATGGCTTCCACAGTGGAATCATAAATGGCTCTCAAGGTATTAAAGTCAGATATTTCCCCTGTATTCTGGAGAGTCTGACTCTGTATAGCCCTTAAAAAGCGTGGGACATTCACTACTGTATTTTCTGTCCCTCCTCCTAAAAAGCCTTCAGAAAACATTTTCAACTTGCTTGTCAATATGAATGAACATTCCTCAGAGAACATGACTCTACTTCCTTTACAGTCTATGCAAACTTTGGGTCTCTTCTGTTCATAAATCACTTTTAAAGGCCAGTGATCAATGACTGCCTTAACTACAGCATCATTAAATGTGAAATTAATCAACCTCTTGACATCTTGCATCTTAGCCACATTGATGAAGTATTCCCTCTTTGTCATAACTACATAGTCATGAGCGGGACCGTTACATTGGTAAATGGCAACAACATGGATGCCACCACGCTGGGTGGTCCCCGCAGGAGACACCATTCCAGTTTTAACGCCCTTGCCACGGCCTTTGGAGTACATCTTTATGTTGATATATCAACTTTCGCTTTTGTCTTGAGGAGTTCTCAAAACCGTTTGATATATTAACTTGAGCTCTGTTCAGCACCAACCAGTCGTCCTAAGTCCTGATGGTAGGAAACCCTAGTTCCCCAAAGTAACTGTGTCACCAGAGTGCCTTCCACTTCACAGTTAGGTTGAGCAGATGAGGACGGTACATGAAGGTAACCGGGCTCAGTCCCCCAAAATGGAGGAAAAGCCAAGAGATTCATTCTTAAGGATATCTTTGAGTTGATTTGTAAGCAAATTGGAACAGGTGAACAAAGTTCTTATTTAGCCTTACTTGAACTCACCTCCCTCTAATACTATAGCTATCCATGTTCCTCTACTGTTCATAGTGTTTTCGGAGGCCTACTATTTTAGAAGTGGGTGGCCACTTCTGCTTCCTAGTCTCTTTCAAGCCTCTGAAAACCCAATGAACAGCAGAGAAAAACAAATAGCCATAGTATTATAAGTAGAGCTGAAATTGGAAGCCAATTGAAATGAGGAAAAATATTGGCAAACATCCTTTAATAATTGGAACATCAACTGTTTGAAGTATAAATATCGGTGTCTTTTATTCTTGAAATAGTATACCATGTGACTAATTCAGGGTGGCCAAAGCCAGCCCATTGCATCTCACTAATGCCTAGAATGTTGATGTTCATGTGTTCCATTTCATTTTTCACCATTTCTAGTTTTCCAACATTCATATTATATACATTCCATGTTCCAACTATTAAAGGATTTAAATGTATGAATAGTTTCTATTTCTGATTATTTTAAGTCTATTAATAAGTAATCTGAAAAAATCTATTTTTCTATTAGGGGATACTTAAAACAAGATTATTTTCCATACCAAGTAGACTGGTGGTATAATAGTTAAGCATTTGATTTCTAACCAAAAGATTGACAGTTTGAACACAAGCGCTCTGCTATTGAAATGATAATGTATTCCCATACAAATAATAGCACAGGAAAGCCTATGGGACAGTTGATTCTACCTTGTTCTATTGGGTCACTAAGAATCAGAGTTGACCTGATGGCACAAAACAACATTTTCCTTACAAAAAGCAGTTACACTTTTGTAACCAGTGTAGTAAAAAGTTTGTTTTGTAAACAAAGCTTACTATACATACAGAAAATAGTTAGGAATTAAAAAGGAAAAAGAAAGTAGGAAAGCCTTTTTAAAACCAACTTACCATCTCATTTCCAGTTTTAAGTCTATGATTTCTGATGCTTCTAAGTTCTGAAAGACATTGAAAATATTTTCATAGAGCTATGTGTTCTATGCCTCTGCCATGGAAGTGTGAAGTCCCAGATGTGATTTCAGAAAAATAGTCCTAGAAATAGAAATTTTTGTTACAAATTAGAGCAATTTCATAACTACTGTACACAATAGAACAGAAGATAATATGACCCATGCTATGTCAAAAGAAGAATGAAAGATGCTGTGGGCTGGGAGACACCACTGCTGATGCTGCACACCACAGCTAGCAATGCAGCACCAGGAGCTAGCGACACCATGCTGGGAGTGACACGCATCAGGAGTTATGCTGAAATTTGAATGAGGTACCTTGTGTGTGTGTGCATGGGGGGGGGGGAATAACTGATGTTTGTCTAGATCACGTGAACCCTTAAGCTCAATCAGAAAGGAGAGAGACAGCCGGAGCTCGTCCTCGAATGGAAAACCAAGGGTTTCTGGTTTTTAAATCAGGTCTCTGTGCTCTGCCTTACATTTACTCACTTCCAGTCCATTCACTGTCTGTAGTCCAGGGCACCATGGGCTGGACTAGATGTGACAGTTGTCTGACAGAGGAGGCTGCTTTCCCATGCCTCTTCTCTACCAAACTGCAGCAGGTCCTCCCTTGTGTCAGAAGGCAGAGAGAAACCCAGGCAGGGTAGCTGCTCCACCCACTTATGGAGCAGTGACTTCGGATCAAGAGCCTGCTATCACCTCAGAGATGAAAAACTCTACCACAGCAATGTCACATAGGAAGCAGGCTACCTCACACTCACACAAGGCTAAAGCTAAATGTCAACCAGAAAAAGTGACAAGGTATCAATGGATTTCTTGAAGCCAGAAAATCTGATGAAACTTTCTGACACAGAATTTATAATTGGATATTTTCAAAGTGTGAAAGACAAACTTGAAGAATTACAGGGTACTGCAAACAAAGCCCAAGAGAAGCTTAAAATAAAATACAAAACAATGCAGATAAAACAAACGAGGCATTAGAGGCTCTGGAAAAACAAGAAACGATGATCCAAAATATGAAGTCCAATGGTTCAGATGCTGTCAAAATAATGGAGGGACACATGAACATAGCTGAAGAGATGGAACACAGAACCAGTGAAATAGAAGATAAAATTGTCACCACTGATCTGCTAGAATGAAAAGCAGAATCAAAAACGAAGGGAAAAGAAGACAACCTAAGAATAATGTGGAACACCATCAAGAGAAATAACATGCACATAATCAGAATCCCAGAAGAGGAAGAAGCAAGTAAAGGCACCAAAAAAGTGGTGGAGGCGAGCTCTGGTGGCCTAGTGGCAGGAAACTGCACTGCAATCCCAGAGGTGTGCAGTTCAAATCCACCAGATGCTCTGCTGAAGAAGGAGGAACAATCACCTCCTGTACCAGTCAGATCCAATTTGACGGTACACACATGAAAAGAATAAATAAATAAATAAAAATTATTTTTTAAAAGTGGTGGAAGAATTACTAGAAGAAAACTTCCCAGGCATAATGAATAATGAGAGAATATATATATACCTCAAAAGAAAAACACCAAGGCATATCATAGTCAAACTTGTCAGAACCAAAGATAAGGAGAGAATTCTGAAAGCATCAAGGGAGAAACAGAGTAGCCTATAAAGGAGAGCAAATAAAATGAAATGCCGATTTCTCAGCAGAAACCGTGTGAGCAAGAAGACAATGGAATGACATAAATGACATATATCAAATATACAAAGAAAACAACTGGTAACCAAGAATATTGTGCCCAGCAAAACTGCCCATCAAATATGAAGGAGAGGTCAAGATATTCTCAGAAAAAGAGAAGCTAAGGAAGTTTTTAAAACAAGACCAGCATTGCAGGAAACACTAAGAGGTATCCTTCATACAGAGGTGCCACAGAAACAGGATGGACCAAAGTAACTAGCAACAACACCAAAAAAGAACTCAATAAAATAATAGCAATAAAACCTTACCTCTCAATAATCACACTGAATGTAAATAGTTTAAATGCACCACTGAAGAGAAAAAGAATAACAGATTGGATAAAAAAAATAAAAATCTCTCAATATGCTGTCTACAAGAGACACATCTGAAAAGTGAAGATAAATAAAGACTAAAAATAAAAGGGTGGGCGGGAAATATACTAAGCATACGGCAACTAGAAAAAAGCAGGAGTAGTGATGTTAATCTCTTATAAAATAAATTTCAATGCAAAAACCATCACAAAGGACGATGAAGAAAACGACATAATGGTTAAAGGGTCAATAAACAAGAGGATGTAACAATAATAAATATTTATGCACAAAATGAAAGACCTGAAAAATATATTAAACAAACATTAACAAAACTGAAAAAGGAAATAGACAACACCACTGTAGTAGTTGGAGACTTCAATACACCACTCTTAAGAAAAGACAAAACTACCAGAAAGAAACTCAATGAAGATGCTGGGGAATTTAACCACACAATAAACTAACTCAATCTCATAGGTATTTATAGGCTAATGCAACCCAAAAACGCACAATATACTTCCTTCTCCAATGTGCATGGAACGTTCTCCAGAATAGATCACACTTTAGGTCACAAGACAAGCATCAATAAATTTAAAAAGATAGAACTAATACAAAGAATCTTCTCAGACCCCAATGCTATAAAATTAGAAATTAATAACAAGAGGATAAAGGAGAAAAAAAACCATATATTTGGAGACGCAACAATACCTTGCTTGAACATGAGTGGGTACTAGAAGAAATAAAAATGAAATGAAAAAGTTTCTTGAAACACATGATAATGAAAACACTACTTACCAAAACATCTGGGAAACAGCCATAGCAGTAATCAGAGGTCCGTTTACAGCAGTAAGTAAACAGATCAAAAAACCGGGGAGGGGGGGGGGGGGGAAGGGAGGAAATGACCATTGACACTCTCACCCAATATCTCCAACAAATTGAAAAAGGACAGGAAGAAAACCCAACACCCTCCAAAAAAACTAAAATAATAAAAATCAGGGCAGAAATAAATGAAACAGAAAACAGAAAAACAATTGAAACCATCAACAAAACCATGAGTTGGTTCTTCAATAAAGTAGACAAACCACTAGCAAACCTAACAAAAGAAAGAAAAGACGAAAATAATCCGAATAAGAGATGAAATAGGCAATGTCACAATGAAACCCAACTAAAATTAAAAAAGTTTAACAGTGGAATATTATGGAAAACTATACTCAAACAAATATTAAAACCTAGAGTAAATAGACAAATTCTTAGAAACTCACAAATTACCTAAACTGACACAAACCAATATTGAACACTGGAACAGACTCATTACAAAAGAAGAAATTGAAAAGGTAATAAAACAACTTCCAACCAAAAAAATCCCTGGAGCAGATGGTTTTACAAGTGAATTTTATAAAACATTCAGAGAAGAACTGTCACCAATTCTACAGAAATTATTTCAGAATATAGAAAAGATGTAATTCTCCCAGACTCATTATATGAAGCAAACATATTCTTGATACAAAAACCAGGTAAAGACACCAGCAAAACACAAAATTATAGACCAATTTTTCTCATGAACATAGATGCAAAAATTCTGAATAAAATCCTAGCCAATAGAATCCAGTGATACATTAAAAAAAAAAAAAATTCACCGTGACCAAGTGCAATTCATAACAGGTATGCAAGGATGGTTCACATAAGAAAAACAATCAGTGTAATTCATCATATAACATAGCAAAGAACAAGAATTACATGATCCTATCAATTGATGCAGAAAAGACCTTTTATAAAATCCAATATGTTTTCCTGATTAAAACAATCAATAAAATAGGACTAGAGGGAAATTTCCTCACCATAGTAAAAAGTATATATGCAAACCCAAGAGCCAACATTTTTCTCAATGGAGAGAGATTAAAGGCATTCTCTTTGAGAACAGGAACTAGGCAAAGATGCCCACTATCACCTCTCTTATTCAATATTATATTGGAAGTCTTAGTGATAGTAATAAGAGAAGGAAATAAGAAGTATCCAAACTGGCAAAGAGGAGGTAAAATTGTCTCTCTATGCAGATGATATTATACTTAGAAAGCCCTAAAGACTCAGTAAGAAAACTCCTGTCATAGTTGACCAATTCAGAAAAGTGGTAAGGATACAAGATCAACATTTAAAAATCAATTGGTTTACTCTACAGTGACAAAGAGAATACAGAACTGGAGCAAAGAAAAACAATACCCATCACAAAAGCTAATCACAAGATTAAATACTTGACAGTAAATCTAACTAGAAACACAAAGGATCTATTTCAAAAAATTGCAAAACATTACTAAAAGAAACAAAAAGATATCTGGAGAAATGAAAGAATATACCTTGCTTATGAATGGGAAGACTCAATATTGTGAAAATGACAATCCTACCAAAGGCAATCTACCTGTTCAATGCAATCTTAATACAAATACCAATTCCAAACTTCAATGAGATGGAAAAGGCAATTTCCAATTTCATTTGGAATGGAAAGAGATCCTGAATAAGCAAAGCACTCCTTAAAAAGAGAAACAGGGTAGGAGGCATCTCACTCCCTGATTTCAAACCCCACTACTCTGCCATGGTGGCCAAGACAGTGTGGTACTGGTACAATGACAGGCACATAGATCAATGGAATCTAATTTAGAACCCAGAAATCAGTCCATCTATCTATGGTCAACAGATTTTTGACAAGGTGATGAAATCAGTTAAGTGTGGAAATGACAACCTTTTTAACAAATGATGCTGGCAAAATTGGAAAATCATCTGCAGAAAACTCAAGGAAGATCCACACCTCACTCCATACACAAAAACAAACTCAAAGTGGGTCAAGGACGTAGAACTAAAACCAAGGACTATAAACTTCATTAGCGAAAAGCTTGAAAGAACCCTAGAAGCACTAGTCCACAACAAAAACAGTCTTCTATGCATCCTGAAAAACTGACAACCAGAAGAGAATAAAATAGATGAACGGGACCTTCTGAGAATCAAATCCCTATGCACGTCCATAACTTCTCCAAAAGGATAAAAAGGGAAGCCACAGACTGGGAAATAATATTTTGTAATGTCATGTCTTTTAAGGGACTTATATCTAGAATTTATAGAATACTTGAGCACCACAACAAGATAAACAACCCAATTGTAAATTCGGCACAGGATATGAACAGACACTTCACCAAAGAACATATTCAGATGGCAAAGAAACTCATGAAGCTCAAACTCCCTAGCTCTAAGAGAGATTTAAATCAAAACAACTATGAGACATCATTTCACCCCAGTAAGAACAGCAAAGTTCAACACAGCAAACAACAAATACTGGCCAGGTTGTGGAGAAAATGGAACCCTTATTCACTACTGGTGGGAATGTAACATGGTGCAACGACTCTGGAAGGCAGTATGGAGCTTTCTCAAAAAGTTGCAAATAGAAATACCATATGACCCAGCAATTCTACTACTGGGAATATACCCCAAAGAAACCAGAATTGCCACCCAAGCAGATATATGCACACACATGTTTATTTCTGTTTTGTTCACAATAGCAAAGAGTTGGAAACAACCCAAGTGTCCATCAACAAACGAATGGCTACAGAAGCCATGGTGTATTCACACAATGGAATATTATGAAGCACTGAAAAGCAAGGAACTCATGAAATATACAAAATGGGTGAGCATGGAGGACATTATGCTGAGTGAAATATCTCAGTCACAAAAGGAAGAATACTGCATAACATCGATGTTATAAAACAGGACTGAAATGGCAGTTGAGGGGGAAACTATGAAAAGAGGGAATAAACTATGTACACGGCGTCGAAACAGATGAGGGAGAGAACTGTGTAAAACCAATATATGATGAGTTATTATTCACATGACAAGAGTCCAGAATAAGAGCTGTGTAGTAAAGTAAACGGGGGAGGGGGCGACTATATAACAATGAAAGAATTTCTTTTTTTTTTTTTCACAAAGAGAAAAGCAAACTGGAGGGAGGTGCAGGGAAGAAAATGTGAAACAATGACTGAATGGAAGTCCAAGTTCTCTATAAACTTCCATTAAAATCTCAATTATAAAAAAACAAAACAAGAGTGAAAATGTAAAAGGCTCTGTGTTTATACAAGTGCGTGTGAATGTTTACAAGTAGTCCCAGATTTATGACAGGTTCTTTTCCAAAGACTCTATAAGTTCATTCTGACCAAAGTAAAATACTTAATTTTTCAAGTTTGCATTATTATTGCCTTTTGTTATCAATATCTTTATAAATTCAGTATTTGTATTTGAAGATTGGAAAGTTAGCTTACAAGTACAGTTTAATAGATACAAATATAAATAAAAATAGAAAAATCATAAAAATTTCAATAATGACGAAGAGTTAAATGTTAGCATTGTGTCAGTTGTAGTATTAAGCCTGCATGTGGAAGGTTCTGGAACAACAAGATTAACAAAAAAATAGGAATGGTGTGTTTCTAGTGAAAAAAATTAATGAGAGTTGTTTATATGGTCTTTTTCTCTTTTTTCTTCATAATTTTACAATAACATCTATTTCACTGTTTCCCAAACTGGACAATTTTGGTGGCCTAATAATTCAGAGGAACACTGTTAGGTGTAATATTAGAGGAAAAATTTCTAGAGTGGAAGATACCAAAAAATGAGAAAGAGCTGTAAAAATTCATAATTGGAAAATGGAATGTATTAAGTAAGAATGTAGAAAAACTGAAAGTGATAACAAATGAAATGGAATACATAAAGATTAACATTCTAGGTATTGTTGTTGTTATCATTATGTGCCATCAAGTTGCCTGCAACTCATAGCGATCCTATGTACAATAAATCTGAACCCTGAACCAGTCACACTGTCTCCAATACACCTATCCCTTTACCCCAGTTACTGTGTCAATCCATCTTTTCTGGAGTTTTCTTCTCCTGCACTGTCCGTCCACCCTAGCAGAGATTATGTCCTTCTCCAAGGACTGGTCCCTTCTAGGCATGTGCCCAAAGTATGTGAGACTGATTTAAAAATCCTTACCTCCAAGGAGCAAGGATTTTAAAATGGTCTCACCCTCCCCAAGCAGACCTGTTTGTTCTTTTGGAAGTTCATGGTTCAGTATTCTTCTCCAGCACTACAACTGAAAGAAATAGATTCTTATGTCATGCTTTGTCATTGCCCAGCTCTCTTATGCAAAGCAAGTAATTGTGAAGCTCATGGTCTGAATGAGGTGCACTTTGGTCTCTAGATTGACATCATTGCTCTTTAGCAATTTGAGAGGCCCTTGACAGCAGATTTCCCTAATATAATTTGTCTTTTGATTTCCTGACTGCTGGTGCACAGAGTGTTGATTGTGGAACCGAACAAGCTGAAATTGTTAACAACCTCAATCTCTTCTCCATCTATCATGGTGATGCCAATTGGCTTAGGATTGAGAATCTCTGTTGTCTTGATGTTGAGCTTCAATCATAGTGAAGACTAAACCCCCTCACTTTCTGCAACAAATGCTTCAGGTCCTCCTTAGTTTCGGGAAGCAAGGTTGTTTGATCTGCATAATGCAAGTTGTTGATGAGGCTCTAATCTTGACGCCACATTCTTCCTCATTAAGTCCAGCGCTCTGAATGATCTGTTTCACATATAGGTTGAAAAGTATGGAGACAGGTCACATCCCTGACACACTCCTTTCCTAATTTTGAACAATGTAGTGTTTCCTTACTCTGTTCTAACAACTGCTTCCTGGTCCAATTATGAATTTTGCATGAGCACAATCAGATATTCTGGGATTCCTTTCTCCTCAATGTTAACCACAATTTCTTGTGATCCACACAGCCAAATGCCTTTGCATAGGCAATAAACACAGATAAACACTTCTCTAGTACTCTCTGTTTTCATGCAAGATCCATCAGATATTGGTTATGAGGCCCCTATTGTCATGGCCTCCTCTACAATCAGCATGTATTTCTAATAGCTCTCTGTCTGTACTATTCCAGTTGTTTCTGGATAGTCTTCAGCAGGATCTTGCTTGCATGTGATAGTGATGCTATTCAATAATTTCCACACTCTGCTGTATCACTTATTTTTGAAATGGCAATAACTACGTGTCTTTTCTAGTCAGTTGGCCAGGTAGTTGTCCTCCTGATTTCTTGACATAACCTGAAAAGCATATCCAGGGCTGCATTTGTTTGTTGTAATATGTCAGTTGGTTTTCCATATTTGTTCCCATTCTCAACAAAAGTGATCAAACAGAATGTGGAAACTATCAATCAATATCATTAATATCACATGCAAGCAAAATACTGTTAAAAATCATTCAAAAATGGCTAGAATAGTACATAAATAGGGAACTTCCAGAAGTTCAAGCAGCATTTAAAAGAGGCTGTGTCACCAGGGATATCATTGCTGATGTCAGAAGGATACTAGCTGAAGGTAGAGAATAACAGAAGAAAGTCTATTTGTGCTTTATTGACTATGAAAAGGCATTAAGAAAAATGGGAGTCCAAAAATGCTTAATTGTGTTCATGCGGAACCTATACCTGGACCAGGAACCTGTTGTGTGCACAAAGCAGAGGAACACTGTATGGTTGAAAATGAAGAAGGGAGTGTGTCGGAGATGTATTCTCTCTCCAAACCTATCCATTCTGAATGCTGAGAAAATTGAGAAGCTAGACTCTATGAGGAGGAGTGTGGCACTGGGATCAAAGGGAGACCCATCAATAACCTGCATTATGCAGATGACACAGCTTTACTTGCTCAAAGTGAAGAGGACTTGAAGCATTTGTTGCAGAATATCAAGGAATGTAGCCTTCGGTATGGATTGCATCCCAATGTCAAGAAAACAAAGATTTTTACCGCTGGACTGATAGGAAACATCATGATGGATGGAGAGAAGATTGAAACTGTCAACAGCTTCCTCTTGCTTAGATCCACAATTAATACCCTTGCTACCAGCAGTCAGAAAATAAGGAGATGTGTTGCACTGGGAAAGTCTGCAGTTAAGGGCCCCTCCAAATTATTGAGTAATAATTGATGTCAGTTTGAGGACTAAGATGTGCCTGATTCAGGCCATAGTCTTTCCAATCACTTTCTATGCATCTGAGAGCTGGACAAGGAATAAAGAAGACAGAAGAATTTATGTCTTTGAGCTGTGGTATTGTAGAAGAGTACGGAACATCCCATGGATGGTCAAAAGAATAAACAGGTGTGTCTTGGAGAGGGTGCAGCTAGAGTGCTCTCTGGAGAAGCTGCAGCCAGAGTACTCTTTGGAGGCAAGAATGATGAGGCTCCATCTCACATACTTCGGGCATGTGGCTAGGAGGGGCTATTCCTTGGAGAGGGACATGATGCTGGGAAGGGTGGAGAATTGGCAAAGGAGAAGACCTTTGGCCAGGTGAATTGACACAGTGACTGCCGCAATGGGTTCTTGTGTGTCAGGAAGTGTGAGGATGGCACAGGATAGAACATGGTTCATATCTTTTGTTCATAGGGTCGCTATGAGTCATACTCAACTTCACTGCATCTAACAATAACAATATGTCAATTGGTATCCTATCAATTCCTGGGAACTTGTTTTTTGCCATTTCCTTCAGAGCAACTTGAACTTCCTCTTTCATCACCTTTGCCACTTGATCATATATTGTTTAATAAATTCTTCTGTCAGCCAATTCTTTTTGGTATAATGACTGTCTACTACTCCCATTGTCTTTTGATGTTTCCTGGATCTTTTAATATCCTGCCCAAAACATCCTTAAGTATTACAACTCAAATGAATTTGTTCTTGAACAAATTGAATTTGTTCAGCTTGAATTTGATCTTCAGTTCCTTCAGCTTAAGAAATACCAAGCAAATTTGGCTCTTTTGCTTTTCCATTTACAACTCTTGACACAATGTAATACTTTGGTTTGTCTTCCTGAGGTGCCCTTTGGAATCTTTCCTTCAACTACTTAACTTCCTTATTTCTTCCTTTTGCTTTGGCTTCTCAGCATTCCAGTGCAATTTTCAGTCTCTTCTGGTGTCCATCTGGGTATTTTCTTCTTCCTCTGTTTTGTAATGGCTTTTTGCATCCTTCATGTCTGATATTCTTGATGTCTTCCCACAGTTTGCCTGATCATTAGTGTTCAAGACCTCAAACCTGTTCTTGAAATGGATTTTAAATTCAGATGGGATAGACTTAAGGTCAAATTTTGGTTCTTGTGAATTTGTTTTCATTTTCTTTAGCTTCAGTTTGAACTTACACATGATTAGTTTGTTCCACAATCAGCACCTGGCCTAGTTTTCACAGCTGATATTAAGCTGCTCCAATGATTCTTTCCACAGTTGTTTTTTTTTTTTAAATTTAGGTTGTTTATTTTTCATTTCAATGAACATCTACAGAGATTTTGGGATTCCATTAATTCATTGTTGCACCCTTCTCCCCGCACAAACCCCTCCCCCCTCCCTTTTGCTCCTCTCCTTGAAAAGCAAAAGAAAAACTCCCTC
>NW_006399928.1:5521359-5522427 GCF_000299155.1 Elephantulus edwardii | reverse complement strand
CAATCATCTTTTTGGTAAATTCTGCATCAGAAAGTTCCATCAATCTTTCTGGCTTCATGAAATCCATTGCTACTGTGTCATTTTTGGGGAGTGATATCTTGTTTTGTGCTTGCGTGGTGAGTGAGGTACCCTGCTCCTTTCGAGACATTGAAGTGGAAGAGTTGTTGAAAGCGAAGGTGTTAGTTGGTTCTTGGTTTGATGTCACTACTTCTCTATAAAGATGTCCAGTACCTTCCTTTTCCTTAGATTGATGGGACCAATGTGGTAGGACCAAACAGCAGTTTGTAGTCTAAAGAAACTAAATCTTCAATATTGGACAACTTTTTCAAGTGCTGTTGAAATATGCTATGAATTTGGTTTGTATTTTTTGTTCTTTTGTGTGTTTTTTTGTTTTGTTTTTGTTTTTCTTTAAGTCCTGGCCCGAGGGCTGAAGGCCCAAGGGCCCCAAAGTTCAGAGCTGGTGGTGGTGGCGCGTGAGCCGGGTTGGGGGGGAGCAATGCGATACCTGAAGATGGGGTCCTGGGTCAGAGCTGCAGGGGTGTGTCCCGATTCAAGTCCACTCCCACCGTCCACTGCGTCTGCGCACGGCACCTTGGCCAGTCCCAAAGTTCAGAGCTGGTGGGGGGGAGGGGGCTCGTAAGCCGGGTCCGAGGGGAGCAATACCATACCTGAAGATGGGGGTCCTGGGTCAGAGCTGCAGGGGTGTGTCCCGATTCAAGTCCACTCCCACTGTCCACTGCATCTGCGCACGGCACCTTGGCCAGTCCCAAATTTCAGAGCTGGTGGGGGGGGGCGCGTGAGCCAGGTCGGCGGGGGAACAATGCGATACCTGAAGATGGGGGTCCTGGGTCAGAGCTGCAGGGGTGTGTCCCGATTCAAGTCCACTCCCACCGTCCACTGCATCTGCGCACGGCACCTTGGCCAGTCCCAAAGATCAGAGCTGGCGGGGGGCGGGGGGGCGGGGCAGTGCCCGAGCCGGGTCGGGGGGGGAGCAATGCGATACCTGAAGATGGGGGCCCTGGGTCAGAGATGCAGGGGTGTGTCCCGATTCAAGTCCACTCCCACCGT
>NW_006399928.1:5516282-5521259 GCF_000299155.1 Elephantulus edwardii | reverse complement strand
TTTTTTTTAATTTAATTTGTTCATTTTTCATTTCAATGAACATCTACAGACATTTTGGAATTTCCACACTTGTAAAGAATCTGATTCCTGTGTAGTTCATCAGGTAAAATTCGTGCATGAAGTTGCCATTTGTATTTCTTTTTGTTTTGTTTTGTTTTAGCACCTTCTTTTATTCTTTTTTAAAAAATTAATTTTAATGGAACTTTACTGAGACTTAGGGCTTCCAGTTATTCATTGTTGCACTTTTCTCCCTGTCCACCTCCTCCTCCCAGTTTGCTCTTCTCTTTGAAAAGTAAAAGAAAGACTCTTTCATTGTTATGCAATCTCTCCCCCTCTCTCCCCCCAAGGGCACTTCACTGTAGCCTTTATTCTGGACTCCTGTAATGACAATAATACCTAATCATATATTCCTTTTAAACAGCTCTCTCCCTCATCTGTTTCAATCCCCCCTCCTTTTCTGTCTTCCCCCATGTCCGTCCCATTTTACAACAGTGGCCCTATGCAATATTTGTCCATTTGAGGTATTTCTTTTTTTAATTTATTATTAATTTCAATAAAAATTTGCAGGGACTTTGGATTTCCATTCCTTAATTGTTGCAATTTTCTCCCCTCCCAACCCTCCCCTCACCCCAGTACACTTCCCTCTTGGAAAAGTAAAAGAAAAATTCTTTCATTGTTTTACACCCCCTCCTCTTGGTCCACTCGACTATGCAGCCTTTGCTCTGGACTCCCGTCATGAAAAAAAACCTAATCACATATCCCTTTTAAACAGTTTTCTCCCTCATCTGTTTCAATGCAGTACACACTATTTAACCCATCTTTCCCAGTCTCCCGCTAACCCCGATACCAGTCCTGTTTTACAACAGTCGCATCATGCAGTAGTTGTCCTTTTGTGACTGAGATACTTCACTCAGCATAATGTCCTCCAGAGTCAATCTTTTTGAATAATATCGCATGAGTTCCTTCTTTTTCAATGCAGTGTAGTATTACATTGTGCGAATATACCACAGCTTCTCTAGCCATTCGTTTGTTGATGGGCACTTAGGTTGTTTTCAACTCCATGCTATTGTGAACAAAGCTGCGTTAAACATGGATGTACATATATCTGCTTGGGTTGCAGTTATGGTCTCTTTGGGGTATATTCCCAGTAGTGGAATTGCTCGGTCAAATGGTATCTCTATTTGCACCTTTTTGAGAAAGCACCATCCTGCCTTCCACAGTGGTTGCACCATTTTACACTTCCAAAACAGTTCCAGTTACTCCACAACCTAGCCAGCACTTTTTGCTTGCTGTTCTGTTAAATTTTGCTATTCTTACTGGGGCAAGATGATATCGCATAGTTGTTTTCCTTTGTATTTCTTATAAAATATATTTGCAATAAAGATATCATTGATTTTATAAAATTCTTCTAGCCTCATTTTGTCAACAAGTCCATGTTTTCCAACTACTTGTCCTTATTTCTTGTTCCTAACTTTTGCATTCCAGTCACCTATTAATGCATCTTGGTTGCTAGGTCAATTGATTTCCATTGGCTATCATTGGTAAAAATGTTCTCTTTCCTCCTTTTTGGCTCTAATTGTTGGTGCATATATTTGAATGATAGTGCTATTGACAAGTCTTCCTTGTATGTGTATGGATATTATCCTGTCACTCACAACACTGTACTTCAAGGTGGACCTAGAAATGGTCTTTTTAACTATGAATCTAACCCTGTTTTTCCACACTTTTTCATTTCTGGTGCAGTAGATCATATGATTGTCTGATTCAAAATGTCCCATGCCAACCCATCTCAGTTCTCCAATCTCTAGTATATCAATACATAACAACAACTCTATTTCTTCCTTAACAATGTCCAGTTTTCTTACATTCCAGTCACTAGTGTCTACTTGCAAACGATTCTTCTCCTTTCTCAATATGAGGGTTCAGCCTCTGGTGCCATATCTCCTACTCTAATCTAAATGTGCTCTATTGTTCATAAAGTTTTTGAAGTCCTGTTATTTCTGAAGTGGATAACTAATCCTTCATCCTAGCCTGTCTTAACTTGAATGCTCAGCTTTAGAACAATATCTGACAATCGATTTATCCAAAAGAGCAGATGATAGACACTTTCCAATGACACATCTAACAGATTCCAAGTAGGTTCTCCCCTCTTCAGCACATGTGTTATGTTCTCATCCTTCTGCCCCACCAGCATCCCCCTCCATTCCCTCTCCTTACTCCATCAATGCCACCCTCTCCCTCACCCCCAAACTGACCCTTGATATGATGGCACATGCCTCTGGCCACTTCTGTCCACTAATCATCTCTCTACTCCCCAAAGATAGTGTCACTCTGGGCAGATCTCTGATGGCAGAATCTGTGCTGTGGGAGTTTGTTCCAGTCCAGACTGCGGGAAGTCATTTTGGTCTTGCTGGAGGGTCAGCTATGAATGGGTTCTGAGTCAATATCAATGAGTGTTAAATGCACTTGATGAATTTGTCAATTTTAACAGAGTTTAATGTTTAGATTGCTGGTTTTGAGCAACTTATTTTGGTTAGAAAATTGAATATAATAGCATTTTAAACAGTAAATTATTAAATTAAACCGTCAGCAAATCATGCACTGCAATATTGTATGTAGTACATATTACTAACAATTGTTGTTGTTATGTGCCATCGAGTTGCCTGCCACTCATAGTGACCTTATGTACAATAGCTCTGAAGCCTGCCCTGTCCGCAGTCAGACTCACTGATTCCTACACACCTACCCCCACTGCTCTAGTTACTGTATCAACTCATCTCATCTGGGGTCTTCCTCTCCTGTGCTGTTCATCACAATAAGATATATTATGAACAAATGGTTATAAATGTACTTTGTATTAACTTAGATACATATATTGTAAGTCAAGGATCACTGTGAGATGTGAATGTAAAGTAATAAAATTACCTCCAATGGTTACAATTACTGTATTATATCATAGTTGTAAAAATTACTACTAAAATATTTAAGAACAACCCTGAAAGATTTTCAGATGCTTCATATGCCTGTGAAAGTTGGAAATGAATAAAGGAAGATTGAGGGGGGAAATAATACCTTTGAATTGTGATATTAGGAAAGAAAAGTGTATGGACTATGCATAGGGTCACTATAAGTTGCAGTCAACCCAATAGCACATAATTACAACAACAGCCAAAGCAACAAACAAATCTTTCTTGGAGGAAGAACAGCTAGAGTGTTCCTTAGAAGCAAGATTGGTGAGACTGTCTCACATAACTTAGGCATGTTTTCAGGAAGGTCCAGTGCTTGGAAAAGTAGGAAATCAATTTAAAAAGTATGTTCAATGAGATGCATTGACACAGTGACTGGACAATGAGTTTATTAAGCACAGCAGTAAATATGAAGACTGAGAAGAATCTGACAGGTTTCATTCTGTTGTAAAATCTCTATGAGTCAGAGCTCACTCAAGGGTACCCAACAATAATAATAGCTTGAAAGACTAGTTTTGAAAAGGTAAAGTTTAATTAAAATTTTTAAGAAACAAGGATAATCTAGGTTTATAGAAGGAAGCTACGAGCTGTCTTTAGTTTATAGAGAACACAGTGGTTTATGGAGACAATTTAACCTTAGGCCAAGAATAGTGAAAAGACCAGGATACTGCTTGTATTTATGAGATGTTGACAAAATTACTTGCATTTGGGAAGAACTTTAAAAAAATTTTTTCAGTACATTTACATTTAGGTATTGACACAATTTTGTCTTTCTTTACTGTTTTCTTCCTCAGACCTCTGCCTTATGAAGCACTCACTCAGCTGATAGATGAAGCCAGTGAAGGGAACATTAGCATTTCCATACTTACACAGGTAAGAAGAGTTCCAAAGCTAACTCTGGTTGGTGATTGATATTTTAAAATTTGTTTTTAAGTGATCTAACAGCTTCCTAAAACCAAAAAATAATCACTCTTACATCTGTGTCATCATTTTTTTTCTGTATCTATTCTGTGTACAGGAAATAATGGTATATCTAGCCATGTATATGCGAACTCAACCTGGCCTCTTTGCTGAAATGTTTCAACTTCGAATTGGTCTGATCATACAAGTTATGGCAACAGAACTAGCCCACTCACTTCGGTGCTCAGGTATTCAAATCCGTAACTTCCAGACAGAAGCACTTAAAGTTGTTTTTGTTGTTGTTATGTGCCATGAAATGGACCATGACTCATAATGACCCTATGAACAAAAGATCTGAACCTTACCTTATCTTGAACCAACTTCACAGTCTCTGACACACCTGACCCAATTTCCACAGTCACTGTGTAAAACTCTGAAAACTCGCTAGAGAGCTGAGTCAATTCTAAATAGCACAAAACAACAACAACAACTATATGCTTTACAGAGTCCTTGTGGTGTCGTCCATGACATGTTAAGCTGCTAGTAGAAATTTTGGTGGTTGGAGTCTACCTGTTGCTCTGCCAGAGAAAAATGGACAGTCTTTTCCTATGAAAATTAAAGCCTTGAAAATCACATAGATTACTACTACAAGTCAATCTGATGACACTGAGTTTGGTTTCAGTTTTTTTAATAGGCCAGACAAGAAACCCATATGCAATGGTTTAACCAAGAGTTTGGTAGTTTTAGTCTATCAGCTGCTCCTCTACAGAAATATGTATTAGTCTTCTTCCTTAATCATTACATCTTTGGAAACACTATGTGGCACTCTCCTCCCATGAAAATCCTTTCACCTTATAGATTAATCAAAACCATGATTGTTGTTGTTGTTGTTGTTCTTGCTTAAAAGATACAGGAAAGATTCCTGGGCCTGAAATTCTGTTCTTTCAGACAAGGTCAAGATGAATTCGAACCACCAACCTTTTGATTGTTCTTGTTGTTGTTGTTATGTGCCGTCGAGTCATTTGGGACTCATAGCGGCCCTATGTACAACAGCCTAAACCGTGCTCTATCCTGTGCCAATCTCATTGCCTCTGACAAACCCATCCTGAGT
>NW_006399928.1:5511459-5513941 GCF_000299155.1 Elephantulus edwardii | reverse complement strand
GCCTGTAAGAGTTGGTAGAAATCATCTATTTCTTCTTCTTTGGCTCTGGTTGTTGGTGCATATATCTGGATGATAGTAGTGTTCACTAGACTTCCTTGTAAGCGTATGGATATAATCGTATCACTCACAATGTTGTACTTCAAGATGGACCTAGATGAAACGTGAAAACATTATTGCTTATGGCTATTGTAAAACATTGTCTGAAATCGTTTATTCATACTTTGGAAAATAAAAGAATGAAAACTTGCAAAAAAAACCCACTATGCAACCAGGACACAAGGACTTGCTTAATATTTTTTGTTGTTGTTATGTGTGTCAAGATGCCTACGACTCAAAAAGACCCTCTGAACAACAGCTCTGAACCTTGCCCTATTCTGAGTCAATTTCACCATCTCTGACACAGTTGAACCCATTGCAACAGTCATTGTTTCATCCATTGCATCCAAGGTATTCCTCTCCTGCACTGACTCTCTACCATTCCAAGTATGATGTCCTTCTCCAAGGACTGACCCCTCCTGACAACATGCCCAAAGTGTGTGAGACAGATTGTCAAATCCTTGTGTACAAGGAGCAACCTAGTTTCACCCTATCCAGTCAGATCAGGTTGTTTTTTTTCCTCTTCTCTAACTTTCAGATGCATAGAAATTGAGAAGATCATTGTCTAGATGAGGCACACTTTACTCTCTAGAATAACTTCATTGCTCTTCAGTACATTGAAGAGGTCTTGACAGTAGATTTTCCCCAATGCAACTCCTCTTTTGATCTACTGACTGCTGGTGCCAAGGGATCCCATCGTGGATCCAAGCAAGATGAAATAATTAACAACTTCAATCTTTTCTTCAATTATGATAATAAAAAAAGAATGCATTATGAATATCTAAGCAATATAATAGAAATTTAATTCATAATTCTATTTTCCTAATCAAATGACTTCTTATCAAATTATTAGAGAAGCCAGAGCAGAGACACGATGTCCCAAGACAACAGTTCTAAAGTAGGAGCCCAGGGACAAGAAAGTTTCTCCAGTGCTGCCTAAGACAAAAAACCCTCCCTTAAACTGATATATGGGAGTTGGACTTAACTTCTTCTAAATCTGAGATAGAATCAGTATGAGAGACCAGCAACATTGTGAGGGGTTGCTGAGTGGGAGGAGGGGTCCTTGACAGGTTAGGGGGGTTGCAAACACTACTAATATTCAGGGAAAGGGAAGGGACAAGACACATATGCAGGAGGAGGACACTGCATGCACGGTTATCTCTATAAGGGGACGTAGGATTAAAATGCTTATCTGTCATATTCTGTTCCAAAACTAAGCATCCAAACTAAGACAGACTAAGAAGGAGGATTGAACACCCACTTCTGAAATATAACAGACTTTTGAAAACCCTATGTACAATAGAGCACACTCAGAGTAAAATAGGAGATATGGCAACTGAAGCTGAACCTTCAAATTTGGAAACAGAAAGGAGGAGGAACAGTTGTAAGCAGAAACTAATGACTAGAAAGTGGAATGTGAGAAGTCTAAGTGTAGGAAAACTGGATATCATTAAGAAAGAAGTGGAATGCATAAATATTGACATATTAGGTATTTCCAAAATGAGATGGATTGGCATGAGGCATTTTGAATCAGACGATCATGCGTGACTTGAATGAAAAAGCTGGGACCAGGAAGAAGGATCATGTCTGAAAACATGAACTTGTTGACAGAAATGAGGCTGGGGATAGAATGATAGAATTCTACACAACCAATGATTTCTTCATAGCAAATAACTTTTATAAGAAACATACACACAGGCTATACACATGGATTTCACCCAATGGTATGTACAGAAACCAGATCTATTACATCTGTGGAAGGAATCATTGGAGAAGTTCAATATCAGCAGTGAAAAGTAGGCCAAATGCTGATTGGGGAACAGACCATCAATGACTCATATAGAAGTTCAAATTAAAGCTAAAGATGGAAAAATAAAATCCACAGGAATCAAACTTTGACTTTGATGCTGACCCACCTAAATTTAAAAAGCAACTCAGGAACAGGTTTGAGCACTAATGAATGAAGATCGGATGATCTGTGGGAGGATATCAAGAGAATCGTCTACAAAGAATGAAAAGGTCATTACAAAGACAGAAGAAGAAAAGACCAAAATGGGTGTCAGAAGAAACTCTGAACATTGCTCTAGAGCACCGAGAAGCCAGAGCAAAGGGAAGAAATCAAGAAGTTAAGAAGCTGAATAAAAGATTTTAAAGGGCCGCTTGGGAAGACAAGGAAAAATATTATAATGAAATGTGCAAAGAATTGGAGTCTGAGAATGAAAAGGGCCGTGCTCACTTGGCATTTCTTAAGCAGTTGTTGTTGTTATGTGCCGTCGAGTCATTTGCGAATCATAGTGACCCTATGCACAACAGCCCTAAACTCTGCTCTATCCTGCGCCAACCGCACTGCCTGACACACCCATCCCGATTACCCCAGTCACTGAAT
>NW_006399928.1:5507995-5510014 GCF_000299155.1 Elephantulus edwardii | reverse complement strand
GGCTGACTCTGAGAAGAATGGGAGTCCCAGAACATTTAATTGTGCTAATGCGAAACCTATACTTGGACCAAAAGACAGTCGTCAGAACAGAGCAGGGTAACACTGCATCGTTCAAAATTGGGAAGGGTGTACACCAGGGATGCATCCTGTCTCCATACCTTTTCAACATGCATGCAGAGCAGATTCTTAAGCAGAAAGAACTAAATAACAAATTCAAGCCTCTGGTTACAATACTTATGGATGTGATGGGGAGAATATTGAATGATCCAAGAAGTATTAGAAGAAGATGGAAGGAGTATACAAAATCACTGTACCAGAAGAATTGGCTAACACCGAAGAATTTAAAGAAGCAACATATGATCAAGAAGCAATGATGTTGAAGGAGGAGGTTCAGGCTGCTCTGAAGGACTTGGCCAAAACTAAAACCCCAGGAATTGATGGAATACCAATTGGCATATTTCAACAAACAGATGCATCCCTGAATATGCTCACCAGGTTGTGCCAAGAAATTTGGAGGACAACTACCTGGTCAATTGACTGGAAGAGAGCCATATCTATTCTCATTACAAAAAAGTTAAAAGATGACCCAACAGAGTGTGGAAATCCTCCAGAAGATTATCCAGAAATGATTGGGACAGTACACTGACAGAAAACTACCAGAAATACAAGGAGGGTTTAGCAGAGGCCATGACACCAGAGACATTATCACCAATGTCAGATGGATCTTGGCAGAAAGCAAAGAGTACAAGAGGGATATCTATCTCTGTTTCATTGATTATGCAAAGTCATTTGGCAGTGTGGATCACAACAAATTGTGGCTAACCATGAGAAAAATGGGAATACTAGAACACTTGATTGTGATTATGTGAAACCTATTCTTGGAACAGGAAGCAGTCCTCACAACAGAACAGAGAAACGTTGCATGGTTCAAAATCAGAAAAGGAGTGTGTCAGGGATGCATCCTGTCTCCATACCTTTTCAATCTATGCAGAACAGATTATTCAGGAGGTTGGGCTTTAAGATAAGGAATGTGGCATCAGGATTGGAGGAAGACTTATCAACAACCTGTGTTATGTAGATAACCTTGCTTGTTGAAACTGAGGAGGACCTGAAGTGCTTGCTGCAGAAGGTCGGGGACTGTAGTCTTCAATATGGATTTAAGCTCAACATCAAGAAGACAAAGATTCTGACCAATGGGCTAGCTAATTGGCAGCACCATGATGGATGGAGAAGAGATTGAAGCTGTTAACAGTTACAGCTTGCTCAACTCCTCAATCAACACTTTTGGCACCCGCAGTCAGAAAATCAAAAGGCAAATTGCATTAGGTAAATCTGCTGTTAGGGACCTTTCCAGAGTACTGAGAAGCAACGATGTTAGTCTAGAGACTAAGGTAAGGCCTGATCTAGGCCGTGGTATTTGCAATTACTTGCTATGCATCAGAGAGCTGAATAATGGCTAAAGAGGATAGAAGAATTGATGCCTTTGAGTTGCGGTGCAGGAGAACAGTCTTGAACATACCATGGACGACCAAGAAAACCAATAGGTCTTTCTTGGAGAAGGCGAACCACGTTTTTCCTTAGAGACTAGAATTTTGAAGCTCTGTCTCACATACTTTAGGCATGTGGCCGGAAGGGACCGACCTTTGGAGAAGGACATCACACTTGGAAGAGTAGAGGGACAGCTCAGGAGAGGAAGATCCAGGATGATATGGATTGATACAGTAACTAGGACAATGAGGGCTGATGTATTGGAGTCAGTGAGAGTGGTTCAGGACAGGGCAGGCTTCAAAACTATTGTATGTGGCATTGTTATGAGTCTCAGGTGACTTGATGGCACATAACAACAACAACAACAGACTCTATGAAGAAGAATGTGGTATCAAGACAAGAGAAAGATTCATCAATAACCTGCATTTTGCAGATGACACAACCTTGCTTTCTGAAAGTGAGGAAGATTTGAAGCACTTGTTTCAGAAGACCAAAGAATACATCCCTCCATTTCTTTTTTTTTGTTTTTCT
>NW_006399928.1:5498552-5504504 GCF_000299155.1 Elephantulus edwardii | reverse complement strand
TCTTCTCTCTCTTTTCTTTTGTGAGTTTTGCTAGTGGAGTATCGATTTTGTTGACCCTCCATTTCTATTGAATGTCAACATCAAGAAAATAAAAATTATTACCACTGCACCTAAAGGCAACATTATGATAGACAGAGAAATGATTGAAACTGTCAACAACTTCATCTCACTTGGATCCACAATTAACACCCTTGGTACCAGTAGTCAGGAAATCAGATGTATTGCACTGAAAAAGTCTGCAGTCAAGGACCTCTCTAAATTATTAAGGAATAATTATGTCAGTTTGAGGACTAAGGTGTGTCTGATTCAGGCCCTGGTCTTTCAGATCACTTGTTATGTATTGGAAAGCTGAACAATGAATAAAGACAACAGAAGAAGAATTGATGCCTTTGAGCTGTAGTGTTGAAGAAGAGTACTAAACATCCCATGGACTTCCAAAAGAACAAAAAGAGATTTGGAGAAAGTCCAGTGAGGATGCTCTTTGGTGGCAAGGATAATAAAGTTTTGCCTCACATACTTTGGGCATGTTGCTAGGAGGGGGTTATTCCTTGGAGAAGGACATGATGCTCAGAAAAGCAGGGGGTCAGCAATGGAGATGAAGACCTTCAACCAGGTAGACTGACACAGTGATTGCTGAAATGGGCTTTAGAGTATCAGGAAGTGTGAGGATGTCACAGGTCAGGACAAGGCTCAGATCTGTTGTTTATAGGGTTGTATGTGACTAGATGGAACCTAAAATGACTCAGAAACTCTTAAGAAGAAAAGAAGTAGTAAATAAGTATAGATACTATGGCAAGCAAATTAGAATCTCCTCTGTCCTGTTGTTTCTACTGACTAGCTGAGGAAGCCACAGAAGGCCTGATGAATCTCAGTCCTTCAGCTATGAAGAGCCTCCTGCATCATATTCTCAGTGGCAAGGAGTTTGAAGTAGAGCGAAGTGGTAAGACTGAATAAATGCATTTCCACTTCACAGGTGTTGTGGGGTTTTTTTTAAGCACTTATTGGTTAAATAATGCTCAGTACCTTTTATATTTAAATAATATAACTCAAACATATAAAATGGTTATAAACAATGTTGTCTTCTGGAACAAAATTTCAGAGCCATTTAAGTCTCAAGTGTTTTTGGCTTAAATAATATACTAAGTATATTGATTATTATTATTATGTTTTGTTATTATGGTTTTAATAATTATCTTTCCTTATATTGTATCTAGTGCATTACTATTATAAAATAAATCTAATTAACCAACAACTTATGTAACCCTTCTTATACTACACTTGGTAATGATTTAGTAGCAGTGGCACTATTAGGGGTGTGTGTGTGTGTGTGTGTGTGTGTGTAGAGTATATCTTCAGTACACCTGAGATATCCTTTCAACTTTAAATCAAATACATTAGGAATATATCACAGACTAATCTTAACATGCACTTGTAGTTTTGACAATAGAAGAAAAAGTGATATTTTGTGTCTAGTACCTAACAACAACAATCTAAAACAGCAAAGCAAATACAAAAGGTTATCTACTATACTCAACTTTTAGACTTAGGACAAATAAATGTTAAATGAAAGGATGGCAAATCTTAAGAGTGCTAAAAGAAACTTATAAAGCCCTTCCTAAGTCTTAATGTGGATAAAGATTACCAAGTATCTTATCAACGGGCTAGGAAGCTGAGCAGAATGGCCAGATTCTGGTAAGTGTCTTTTCTGGTTTGGGGCTGAGACTAGAGTGTGGCTGCTGCCAACAACAGGGTGTGAGTTGATTGGATTTGGCCTCGTATTTAAAAAGGCTTTTGGCCACCAGTTTGGGACTATTTCCTGGATGGGAAGATGAGTGGACTGGCCAGACTCTGGTAAGGTGTGTTCTCTGGTTTGGGATTGAGACTAGGGTGTGAGTTGATTGGATTTGGTCTCATGTTTAAAAAGCCTTTTGGTTCCTAGGGCCTGATGTTTGTGGATCTTCCAAATAAAACAGGCTTGGAAGCCAGAGTGACATCCACTTAAAAAAAAAAAAGATTGCCTGCAGAAACTCTATAAACTTGGAGAAAATATGAAAGTGTTGCGTTGAAGACTTCCATTCATCTTCTCACTATGGGTTGTCTAGAACTCTAAGGCACTTAGCAAAAACAATCGTATCAACAACAACAACAACATCTTGCTAAAATGCAGATTCTGCTTTATTGAGGCTGGGTGGGGTAGGCTCAGAGTCTATTAAGTTGCTAATAATACTGCTTTTACATAAAGCACACTTTGAATAGCAATGTCATAAATTTCTTTTCTTATTGCTATTGTTAAGTTAAAAATAAAACTACGTACATCAAGAACCTTTTAATTTGGTCGGGATAAATTTGAAACTGAGCATTCTTTCTTTGTATCTTTAATCTATCATGTTATAGTTCGTCCTAATGACTCAAATATCAGCCCTGCTATTTCTATCCATGAAATTGGTGCTATTGGAGTGACCAAAACTGAACGAACTGGGATCATACAGTTAAAAAGTGATATAAAGAAGGTAAGACATTGGAGGATTAACTGAGATACATATCTTTTTTTTAAATTTCTTGTTTTATATGGTTTACATACAGAATTAATACACATTGTGTTTCACACATTCCTTCATTTACATCATGCTCCATATGATCATTCCTATACATTGTATTTTTTTTAATTTAGTTTGCTTACTTTTCATTTCAATGAACATCTACAGAGATTTTGGAATTCCATTCATTCATTGTTGCACCCTTCTCCCCGCACAAACCCCTCCCCCCTCCCCCACATTTGTTCCTCTCCTTGAAAAGCAAAAGAAAAACTCCCTCATTGGTACACACCCACCTTGCAACGTGTTCAAAGTATGTCAGACGGAGCCTCAGAATCTGACATTAGCTATAATATCCCTAGCGCCATGGCCTCTTCTAAATCCTGCCGTCACTTCAGGCAGCTCTCTGTTGATGTGCTGTTTCAGTCATTTTTGGATGATCTTCAGCAGAATCTTGTTTGCATGTGATATCAATGATATTGTTCGATAATTTTCACACCCTGTTGAATCATCTTTCTTTGGAATGGGAACAAATAAAGCAGATCTGACATGGGGAGATTGGGAGGAGAATAGCATAAGAGTGGATAAATAATTACCATTGCGTTGGAACAGATGAAATAAAGAAATGTCCAAAATGAACATATGATTAGGCATTATTGGTGTTATAACAGCCAAGAATAAGAGGTATATCATTGTAAAGAGGACTAGGTGGGGGGTGGTAGTAGGTAATTGTTTAACAATGAAGGAATATTTTTTAAAAAACTGAAATAGGGGAGAAGGAAGGGAGAGAAGGGGGGTAAATTGTGAAACAATGAAGAAATGAAAATCTAACTTCTCTGTAAACATTCATTAAAATTGTTTTTGTTGTCCTTATGTGCCGTCGAGTCGCTTGCAACTAATAGCGACCCCACGTACAACAGCCCTAAACTCTGCTCTGTCCTATGCCAATCACACTGTCTCTGACACTCCCATCCCAATTATCCCAGTCACTGAATCAATCCACCTCATAGAGGGCCTTCCCCTCCTGCGCTGTCCCTCCACCCTCCCAAGCATGATGTCCTTCTCCAAGGACCGGTCTCTCCTCACAACGTGTCCAAAGTATGTTAGATGGAGCCTCAGAATCCTTGCCTCCAAGAAGCCACCCAGTTTAACCCTTTCTAAGATGAATCTGTTTGTTTTCCTAGCAGTCCATGGTACTCTCAATACTCTTCTCCAGCACCACAGCTCAAAGGCATCAATTCTCCTTCTATCCTCCATGGCCATTGTCCAACTCTCTGATGCATAACAAGTGATTGCAAAGACCGTGGCCTGTATCAGACACACCTTAGTCTCCAGAGAGACACCATTGCTCTTCAGTACTTTGGAGAGGTCCCTAACTCCTGACTTTCCCACCACAATACATCTTTTAATTTCCTGGCTGCTGGTGCCAAGAGTGTTGACTGTGGAGCCAAGCAAACTAAAGCTGTGAACAATCTCAATCTCTTCACCATCCATCTTAATGCTGCCAATTGGCCCAGTGGTGAAAATCTTTGTCTTCTTGACATTGAGCCTCAATCCATATTGTAGGCTGCAGTCCTTGACCCTCTTCAGCAAGTGCTTCAGGTCCTTCTCAGTTTCAGCGAGCAGGGTTTACATAAAGAGTATACAGAGTCATTGTGCCAAAAGGAATCAGTAGACACAGAAGAATTACCTGAAACAATGTATGAGCAATAGCCTATGGTGATGTAGGAAGAAGTTCAAGCAAGCTGCACTGAAAAACTATGGCAAAAAAACAATGCCCCTGGGATTGATGGCATACCGATTGACATATTTCAACAAATGCTGTCCTGGATATGCTCATCAAGTTATGCTAAGAAATCTGGAGGACAACCACTTGGCCAAATGACTGGAAGATATCTATATTTGTTCACATTCCAAAGAAAGGTTATCAAAAAAATTGCAGAAATTATTGAACAGTATCATTGCATGCAAGCAAGATTCTGCTGAAGATTATCCAAAAATGACTGAAACAGCATATCAACAGAGAACTGCCGGAAGTGCAGGCTGGGTTTAGAAGAGGCCAGGGATATTATAGCTAATGTCAGATAGATCTTGTCTGAAAGCAGGGAGTACCAGTAGATTACAATAAACTGTGGCTGACTCTGAGAAGAGTGGGAATCCCAGAACACTTAATTGTGTTTATGCGAAACCTATACTTGGACCAGGATGCAGTCGTCAGAACAGAGCAAGGAAATGCTGCTTGGTTCAGTATTGGGAAGGGTATGTGCCACGGATGTGTTCTATCTCCATATCTTTTCAATCTATATGCAGGACAGATTATCTGGGAGGCTGAGCTCTATGAGGATAAATGTGGCATCAGGATTGGAGATAGACTCATCAATAACCTGTAATTTGCGAATAACACAACCCTGCTTGCTGCAACTGAGGAGAACCTGAAGCACTCACTGTAAAGGTCAAGGACTGCAGCTTTCAATATGGACTGAAGGTCAACATCAAGAAAACAAAGATTCTCACCACTGGGACGATTGGCAGCATCATTATGGATGATGAAGCGATTGAGATTGTTGACAGCTTCGGTTTTCTTGGCTCTACAATAAACACTCTTGGTACCAGCAGCCAGGAAATTAAAAGACATATTCCATTGGGAAAGTCTGCTGTCAGAGACCTTTCTAAAGTACTGAAGAGCAACACTGTCAGTCTGGAGACTAAGGTACACCTGATACAGGCCATAGTATTCAAAATTATTTGCTATGCATTAGAAAGCTAGACAATGACTAGGGATGATAGAAAGCTAATTGATACCTTTGAGCTGTGGCCCTGGAGAAGAGTACTGAACATTCCATGAACTGCTAGGAGAACAAACAAGTTCGTCCTGGAGAATATGAAGCCAGCTGTGGCCCTGGAGAAGAGTACTGAATATTCCACGAACTGCTAGGAGAACAAACAAGTTCATCCTGGAGAGGGTGAAGCCAAGCTGCTCCTTGGAAACAAGGATTCTGAAGCTTCTTCTGACATACCTTGAACATGTTGCAAGGCGGGATCAGTCCTTGAGAGAGACGTCATACTTGGGAGGGTGAGGTGACAGCACAGGAGAGGAAGACCTCCGATGAGGTGGATTGATTCAATGACTGCGGTAATGGGGATAAGTGTGTTGAAGACAATAACATTGGCACAGGATAGAGCAGGATTTAGGGCTGTTGTGCATAGGGTCGGTATGAGTTGCAGGCAATTTGACAGCACATAACAACAACAACAAATATATATATATTGTGTTGATGTTATATACCGTTGAGTCGCTTGCGACTCATAGCGACCCTATGCACAACAGCCCTAAACTCTGCTCTGTCCTGTGCCAATCGCACTGTCTCTGACACTCCCATCCCAATTATCCCAGTCACTGAATCAATCCACCTCATAG
>NW_006399928.1:5487888-5498142 GCF_000299155.1 Elephantulus edwardii | reverse complement strand
GATATATCTATATCTATCTATCTATCTATACTTTTTTTTATGTGCTGTTGAGTCACCTAAAATCCATAGCAACCCTATGTACAGCAGCTCTGAACCCTGCCCTGTCCTGAGCCATTCTCACTAATTCTGACACACCAACCACCATTACCCCAATCACTGCATCAATCCATCTCATCCAGCATCTTCTTCTCCTGCGCTGTCTCTTCTAAGCATAATGTCCTTCCCCAAGGACCTGTCTCTCCTGGCCACATGCATATATACCTTTCTTGAATTCTGCACAATGATTAAAGGTGACAGGTTTGGTTTTAAAGTTATTCTTTATGTTTATAGTTTATACTTTCAGTTGGGGAGAGGAAGGCCTTAAAAAAAGTGGTGGTGGTGGTGGTGGTTGTTATATGCCATTGAGCCACCTCTACTCATAGTGATCTTGTATATACGTTAGCTCTGAAACCTGCCCTATCCTGAGCCAATCTCATCATCTCAGCTAGACCTTATCCCATTCCTCCAGTAACTGAATCAATCCATCTCATCCTGGGTCTTCCTCTCCTGTGCTGTCCTCCCACCTTTCCAAGCATGATATCCCTCTCCAAGGGTTGGTCCCTCCTGGCCACATGACCAAAGTATGTGATGTGGAGCCTCAAAATCCTTGTCTCCGGGGAGCAGCCTGGTTTTACCCTCTCCGGGACATACCTGTTCGTTCTGGCATTCCACAGTATGTTCAACTCTCTTCTCCAGTACAACTAATAGGCAGAAATACTTCTTCTATAATCCACAGTTATTGTCCATCTCTCAGATACATAGCAAGTAATTGTGAAGACCATATCCTGGATCAGGCACAGCTTAGTCTCCAGACTATCATTGTTGTTCTAGAGAGGTCTCTGACATCAGACTTTCCCAATGCAATTAGTCTTTTGATTTTCTGACTGCTGGTGCCAAGAGTGTTGATTGTAGAACCAAGCAAGCTGAAGTTATCAACAATCACAATGTCTTTTCCATCCTTTATGAAGCTGCTAATTGCCCCAGTGGTGAGAATCTTTGGTTGTTTTTGTTTTGTTTTTAATGTTGAGCTTCAATTTATAGTGAACACTACATTCCTTGACCTTCTGCAGCAATTGCCTCATGCCCTCTTCAGTTTCAGCAAGGAAGGTTTTGGCATTTACATAACAGAGATTGTTGATAAGTCTTCTTCTAATCCTCATCCCACATTTCTCCTCATAAAGTTCAGCCTCCCAAATGATCTATTCTGCATACAGATTGAAAAGGTATGGAGATAGGATTCATCCCTGATGCATACATTTCTAGATCCTGACCCATGCAGTGTTTCCATTTTATGGTCTGGTGACTGTTTTCTGGTCCAAGTATAGGATTCGCATGAGCACAATTAAGTGTTCTGGGATTCTTATTCTTCTCAGGGTTCAACACAATTTGTTGTGATCAACACAGTCAAATGTCTTTGCATAATCAATGAAACACAGGTAGACATTCCTCTGGTACTCTCTGCTTTTGGCCAAGATTTGAGAAAAGTACATTTGCATTAAGTAAAAACGTGATTACATTACCTCTCACATCAACAGCAACTCCACGTTCAATTGGTAGGACTATGAAGAGAATGCTGATTCTCATCAGCAGGAGA
Source organism: Elephantulus edwardii (assembly GCF_000299155.1). Lineage (NCBI taxonomy): Eukaryota > Metazoa > Chordata > Mammalia > Macroscelidea > Macroscelididae > Elephantulus > Elephantulus edwardii. The sequence continues at coordinate 5,496,509 of NW_006399928.1, read as the reverse complement.
AATTAAGTTCCTTGGACTTTGTCAGCTGGACTCTGCTAGCACCATTGTTACTGTTAATGTAGAAGTTTGGTGCTGTAACTGGCCTTGAACCAGATCAACAGGATATCTTGATTAAGAATGATCTGGTCACCCTGCTTTCTAAAGGCCAGATTTTGCTGTTTTTGCTGATCAGGCTTAGTCCTGAGAAACACCATGGTAGTTGTTGTTGTTGTTGTTGTTGATTACCTTCGAGTCGAGCGCAACTCATAGAGACCCTATAAACAAAAGGCCTGAAGCCCCTCTACAACTATCAATATTTATCAAAGTTCATAGTTTCAGGAGGCATGTTACTTAGAAATTGGATACCACTCCTACTTTCAAACCTGCCAAAATATGTTATTGTTGTTATGTCCCATTGAGTTGCCTATGATTAGTCTCACTAATTCAGACACACCAACCCCCATTGCCCCCATTACTGTATCAATCCATCTCATCCGAGGTCTTCCTCTCCTGCACTGTCCGTCCACCCTTCTGAGCATGATGTCCTTCTCCAAGGACCAATCTCTCCTAGCCACGTGCCCAAAGTAAGTGAGGCAGAGCTTCAAAATCCTAACCTCCAAGGAGAAACTTGGTTTCATCCTCTCCAAGACTGATCTGTTTGTTTTCTTGGCAGTCCATGGTATGTTCAGGACTCTTCTCCAGCACCACAACTCAAAGGCATCAATTCTTCTGTCATCCTTAGTCATTGTCCAACTCTCTGAACATAACAAGTAATTGAGAAAACCATGGCCTGGATTGGGCTCACCTTTGTATCTAGACTAACATCGTTGCTCTTCACCACTCTGGAGAAGTCCATGACAGCCGATTTTCCCCAATGCAATTCGTCTTTTGATTTCCTGACTGCTGGTGTTGAGCGTTGATTGTGGATCTGAGTAAGCTGTAATAGTTAACAACCTTAATCTCTTCTCCATCTGATATGGTGCTGCCAATTGGCCCAGTAGTGAGAATCTTAGCTTTCTTAATGTTGAGCTTCAATCCATATTGAAGACTACCGTTCTTGACATTTTGCAGCAAGTGTTTCAGGTCTTCTTCAGTTTCAGCAAGCATGGTTGTATCATCTGCACATTGTAGATTGTTAATGAGTCTTCCTCTAATCTTGATGCCACACTCCTCCTCATAAAGCCCTGTTTCCCGAATGATCTATGATGCATACAGATTGAAAAGGTATAGAAACAGGATACATCCTTGATGCACTCCTTTCCTGATTTTGAACCATGCGGTGTTTTCTGGCTCTGTTCTGAGATTTGTTTCTTGATCCAAGTGTAGGTTTCATATAAGCACGATCATGTGTTCTGTGATTTCCATTTTCCCCAGTGTCAGCCACAATTTGTTGTGATCCACACAGTCAAGTGCCTTTCCTCCCCTATATTGATGTTGAATCCTGGAGTAGCTGATAATAAGGCAAATTCTTCCACCGAGAAATATCACAAACAATACAATTCACTTTAGACTTCTTAAAGAAAGGCATCAGGATTGGAGGAAAATTCATCAACAATCTGCACTATGCAGATGACACAACTCTGCTTGCTGAAGGAGGATCTGAAGTGCTTGCTGAAGAAGGTCAACGACTATAGCCTTCAATATGGATTGAAGCTCAATATCAAGAAAACAAAGATTCTCACCAATGGGCCGATTAAGAGCATCATGATAGATGGTGAAAAGATTGAGATTGTAAACAATTTTAGTTTTCTTGGTGCCACAGTCATCACTCTTGGCACCAGCAGCCAGGAAATTAAAAGATATATTGCGTTGGGAAAGTCAGCTGTCATAGACCTTTCCAAAGTACTGAAAAGCAACGATGTCAGTCTGGAGACTAAGGTGTACCTGATCCAGGTCATGATCTTTGCAATTACATGGTCTTTGCTATGCAGTGGAAAACTGGACAATGACTTGGATGATAGCAAAAGAATTGATACATTTGAGCTGTGGTGTTGAAGAGTATTAAATATACCATGGACTTCTAAAAGAATGTATAGGTTGATCCTGGAGAGGGTTAAATCAGGCTGCTCCTTGAAAGCTTCGTCTGCCATACTTTGGACATGCTTTAAAGAGGGACCAGACCTTGGAGACAGACATCATGCTTGGGAGGGTGCAGGGACAGCGCAAGAGAGGAAAACCCTCAATGAAATGGATTGATTCAGTGACTAGGGTAATGGGGAGGCAGGTGTGTCAGAGATTTGCACAGAATAGACCAGGGCTTAGGGCTGTTGTACATAGATTGGCTATTAGTTGCAGGCGACTTGACAGCACATAACAACAACAACAACAACAACACATTGATAGCTGCTGTTTTCTCATAGTGACCTTTGCACAACAGACAAATTGTTGCACAGTCCTACATAATCCCCATGATTTTTATCAGACTACTTTCATTGACTGATTTTCTGAAGTAAATTACAAGGTCTTTCGTTCTAGTCCTCTCCAGTCTGATAGCTCTGCTGTGATCTGTTTAGTATCACAGTGATATGCAAGTCTTCAATAACATGAGTGATGGCTGTGTATGCATTTCCTTGGTCAAAAGTCTCTGTGCTTGCTGAAAACAAAGAAATACCTAAAGCATTCACCAATAAAGTTAAAAGACTGTAATTTTCATTATGTATGATTATTGTTGTGTTGTTTTTTACTGTCAAGTCATAACCAATTCATAGCGTACCCTTCAATGGTTTTTAGAGGCAGTGTATTGCACAGGAGGAGATAGCTTATCTTTCTCCCAAGGAGCAGGGGGTGGATTTGAGCCACATGCTTTAGCACTGGCAGTGTACTTCCCTACCATTAAGCCACCAGAACCTATTGTTGATTACACTTTATAAAACAAACAAAAAAAATCTCAAACTCACTGCCACTGACATGTAACCAATTCATAGCTTACCCTTTAGTAGGTTTTTAGAGGATGTAAATCACATGAGAGAATTCTTTCTTTGTCACTCATCTTTCTGTTTATGATGTTTTCTATTGTTTCTAATTTTCCATTAATTTTCTCTATTTGATCTGGCATACTTTCTTTTTACAAAAAATTTCTCTACTTTCTGTGTTTTTCTCAATATATAGAAGACACTTAAGTAATTTCCTCTTGAATTCCTTATCAAAGTTACCATAACCTTTCTTCCTCAGAAAGATTTTCTTGTTCTGTACTTTGGTCATTTTTTTGTTCCATTTAATCTTCTCTCTTTTTGCTACTTTGAGATTATCTGTTGCCTACTAAACATTGTGAAGCTGCTATCTTTGTGGCTGAAAATAAGACGTCTGTCCTAAAAGTGTCTGCCGAATAGTAGGGCTCTTGTCCTGTGACAGAGTTTCTGCTGGCTTGAGAGGAGCCTTGAATAGGCCATGTGTTTAGGATGAACTATGATCATGTCAATCTTCTTCTTCTTGCTGAATGTGGAGCCAAGCAAACTAAAGCTGTGAACAATCTCAATCTCTTCACCATCCATCCTGATGCTGCCAATTGGTCCAGTGGTGAGAATCTTTGTCTTCTTGACATTGAGCCTCAATCCATATTGGAGGCTGCAGTCCCTGACCCTCAGCAGCAAGCATTTCAGGTCCTCCTCAGTTTCAGCAAGCAGGGTTGTGTTATCTGCATAACGCAAATTGTTGATAGATCTTCCACCAATCCTGATGTCACATTTCTCCTCATAGAGCCCAGCCACCCGGATAATCTGTTCTGCATATAAATTGAAAAAGTATGGAGATAGGACACATCCCTGACATACATCTTTCCCAATTTTGAACCATGTATTGTTTCCTTGCTCAATTCTGATGACTACTTCCTGGTGCAAGTATAGGCTTTGCATAAGCACAGTCAAGTGTTCTGGGATTCCCATTCTTCTCAGAGTCAGCCACACCTTGTTGTCATCCACACGGTCAAATGCCTTTGCATAGTCAGTGAAACACAGATAGACATTCCTCTGGTAATCTCTGCTTTCAGGCAAGATCCATCTAACATTAGCTTATACTATCTTCTAAACCCAGCCTGCACTTCTAAAAGTTAACTGTTGATGTGCTGTTCCAGTAGTTTTTGGATAATCTTCAGCAGAATCTTGCTTGCATGTGATATCAGTGATATTGTTCGATAATTTCCGCACTCTACTGGGTCACCGTTCTCTGAAATGGGAACAAATATTGATCTCTTCAGTCATTTGGCCAAGTGGTTGTCCTCCAGATTTCTTTGCACATACAGGCCAGTGTCTCTTTGTTGAAATATGTCATTTTGTATGTCATCAATTCCTGGAGCCTTGTTTTTTGCCAATTATTTCAGAGCAGCTTGAACTTCTTCCTTCCTCACCACAGGCCCTTGCTCATACATTGTTTCATGAAATTCTTCTGTGTCCGGAAATAGCCTTTCCTAATATCATGTCCAAAATATATGGATGAAGCTTTACCATCTTTACCTTCAATGAACACTCTGGCTACACTTTCTCCAAGAAACATGTTTGTTTTTTTGTCAATCTCAACCCTCTTCTCCAATATAACAACTCAAACACATCAGTTCTTATCCTGTCATCCTTATTCATTACCCAGCTCTCACATGCATAGCAGGTGATTGGAAAGGCTATAGTTTGAATCATATGCACCTTAGTCTTTGAACTGTTATCATTATCATTGCTCTTCAGGATTTTGGAGAGATTCGTGACAGCAGATACTCCCAATGTTATTCATGTTGCTATCTCCTGCCTACTAGTACCACGGCATTGACTGTGCATGCACCCAAGCAAGATGAAATTGTTGACAATTTCAACCTTTTCCCCCAACTATCATATGTTACTTATTGATCCAGTGGTGAGGACATTTATTTTCTTGATGTTGACATTCAATCCATATTAAAGATTGCAGTATTTGATCTTTTGCAGCAAGTGCTTCAGGTCCTACTGAGGGCAATCAAGATTGCATCATCTATATAACGTAAGTTGTGGGTTAGACTTCCTTCAATTCTGATGCCACACTCTTCCTCATAAAGTCCACCTTCTCAAATGATTTGCTCAGTTGTTTGTTGTTTGTTTTTGTTTTTTTTAATTAGTGTGAACATGTGTGAATTAGTCTCTTTCACTCCAGAATCTAGGTTTTTGCCTGGTCTTTTATTTTTCTTCTTATTGTATAATTACGTGCAACAAAATACTTGCCTTTTCAGTATCCTTTACATCAGTGAGGTTGGTTACATGTATTGTGTTTTGTAACCATATGTATGAAGAGACATCTGACATATCCTTCCCAGTTTTAAACTATGCCTTTTTCCTTGCTCCATTCAGACAAGAACTTCTTGATCTAGTTATAAATTTCATATGACCATAATTAAGTGTTCTTGAATTCCCATTCTACTCAAGGTTAGCCATAGTTTATTATGATCTGCACAGTCAAATGCCTTTGCATAGTCAATAATGAACAAATAGACATTCTTCTAATACTCTCTTTCAGTCAAGATCCGTCTGACATCAGCAATAATATTCCAGGTGCCTCTTCTAAATTCAGCTTGAATTTAGCAGTTCTTTATCAATTTACTGTTCTAACCATCATTTGTTGCTCTTCAGGAATATTTTGCTTGCATGTGATATTAATGATAGTGTGTGATAATTTCCACATTCTGTTGGACCACCTTCCTTGGGAATGGGAACAAATATTAATTTCTTCTAGTATGTAACCAGGTGGCTGTCTTCCACATTTCCGTACTCAGAATGGTGAACACCCTGAGGGCTACTTCTGTTATTTGGAATATTTCAATTGGTATTTCATCAACTTCTGGGGCTTTATTTTTTTGCCAATGCCCTCAATACATCTTTAATTTCTTCTTTCAACACCATTGGCTCTTCATCATATGCCACTTCTTGAAATATTTCTGTGTAGACCAGTTCTTTTCTGTACAGTGACTCCATGTATTTCCTCCACTTTCTTTTGATGCTTCCTGGATCATTCAAGATTTTGTCTATTGGGAAGCAGGGCTTTATGAGGAGGAATGTGGCATCAGGATTGGAGGAAGACTCATCAACAACCTATGTTATGCAGATGGCACAGCCTTGCTTGCTGAAACTGAAGAGGACGTGATACACTTGCTGCAGAAGATAGTAATAGAAGACTGTAGTCTTCAGTATGGGTTGTAGGTCAATCTCAAGAAGACAAAGATTCTTACCACTGGGCTAATAGGCCATGATAGATGAAGAGGAGATTGAGGTTGTTAACAGTTACAGCTTGCTCAGCTCCACAATCAGTGTTCTTGGCACCAGCAGTCAGGAAATCAAAAGAGTAATTGCATTGGGAAAATCTGCTGTCATGGACCTCTCCAGAGTGCTGAAAAGCAACGATGTCATTCTAGAGACAAAGATGTGCATAAACCAGGCCATGGTGTTCACAACTGCTTGTTATGCATTAGAGAGCTGGAGAATGACTAAGGATGAAAGAAGATGAATCAATGTCTTCAAATTTTGATGCTGGAGAGGAGTCTCGAACATACCTTGGACTGTCAAGAAAACAAATAGGTCTGCCTTAGAGAGGATGCAACCAAATTTCTCCGTAGAGGCTAGGATTTTGAAAGTCCTTCTTACATACTTTAGACATATGGCCAGGAAAAAAACAGTCCTTGGAGAAAAAAGGGTATCATGCTTGGAAAGATGGACGGACAGTGCAGGAGAGGAAGATTCCGGGTGAGATGAATTGAGACAGTAACTGGGACAATGGGAATTGGTATGTCAGAATTAGTGAGACTGGCCCAAGACAGGGCAGGGTTCACAGCTGCTGTACATAGGATTGCTATGGGTCGCAGGTGACTCAACAGCACATAATAACAAGAAAAATACCAAGATTTTCTCAGTATTGCAACTCAAGGGTCAAATTTGGTTTTCAGCTCTTTCCGTTTGAGAATTAACAAGTTCTTCCTTTGTTATTCTCCAACCCTAGTTCCCTCCACATACAGTTATAATATTTTCTTTGTCTTCTTTAGCTGTCCTTTCAAATCTTCTACTCATCTCTGTTACTTCAGCATCTTTTCTGTTTGTTTTGGCTTCTTGGATGCTCAAGTGCAATTTCCAGATTCTTAAGTGCAATTTTCAGAGTCTCTTCTGACATCCATTTTGATCTTTTCTTACTTCTCTGTTTTTACAGACCCTTTACTCTCTTCATTAATGATATCTTTAATGTCATCCCAAAATTCATCTGGTCTCCAATCCTGTTCTTGAGGTTATTTTTAAATTCAGGTGGGAATTTTGGTCCTTGTGGACTTGCTTTCAATTTCTTCAACTTCAATTTGTAATTGATGACCTCTTCCACAATCAACACCATGCTTCATTTTGACTGCTGATAATGAGCTTCTTCTGTGATTCTTTCCACAGATGTAGTCAATCTAATTCCTGTGCAGTCCATCATGTGAAGTATGGTGGCTTAGTGGTAAAGAATTATGCTGTCACCCCAAAGGTACACGTTCTAACATATCCACCAGTTGTTCTGTGGGAGGAAGATGGACAATCTCCTTCCATGTGATTTACCGCTTCTGAAAACCTACTAGAGGGTCAACTATGAGTTAGAACTGACTTGAAGGGCACAAGGAACAAGAAGGAATACTGTACCTTTCCCATTAGCTAACCAGATCTGCAGTTGGGTACCTCCACAGTGTGAGCATCTCCACAGACCTTGGTCCCAACAACTAATTAAAAAGCCATTCAAAATGGCTTCATTGCACCTTTTATGGTATTGTGGTTAATCCGTATTCTCATTCTAGGTTTTTCTTCAATTCTTTAATTTTATTTTTGGTGGTCCCGGATAATATTTTATTTATGATGTCTTTGTTGAAGAGAGCCTGAATTGGTATCTGTCTACTCCATATTACCCCTGAACGATTTCTTATTCAGGTGGGATTTCACGGGTAACTATTTCAACTGAGAGTCAAGTGAAACAATTAAGGAGTCTTTTAATACAATTAACACTTCCTTTAGTTCTATATAACTTGAGTGTACTCCTGGTCTGATTACAAATAAGATAATAAGTAGTTTGTTTGATAATATTTTGTATCAGCAATTTTGTAGATAACTTTCCTTTTGATTGATTAAACTGTTCTGCAAATATTAGAGTCCAATGCGCTATCCATTGTGTGACAGAGCTACCTTGTTCTGTTAATTTTAGGAGGAAAGTAACTTGCTTCTGAGAAGAAATTGAAATCCTGAGTTCCTCCAGTTAGGATTAATATGTACACTTTTTAAAAATTTTATTTTCTTAATTTTCATGAACATTTACAGAGTTTTTTTATTTACATTTATTAATTGTTGCAATTTTCTCCCTGCCCAGCCCTCCCACACATTTCTCTCCTCTCTTTGAAAACTAAAAGAAAAATTCTTTCTTTGGAATACAATCACCCCGCACCCCCCCCCCCCCCCCCCCACACTACACTATGCAACCTTAATTCTGAACTCTTGTGATAACCATAATACCTGAACATATATTGCTTTTAAGTTGTTCTCTCCCTCATCAGCTTCAATGCAGTATACATAATTTATCCACTTTTTCTCAGTCTTACCCCAACCCTGATGTCAGTCCCATTCTACAACAGTGGCACCATGCAGTATTTGTCCTTTTGTGACTGAGATATTTCACTCAGCATAATGTCC
>NW_006399928.1:5485467-5487588 GCF_000299155.1 Elephantulus edwardii | reverse complement strand
GAATAAGGGTTCCAGTTTCTCCACAACCTCGCCAGCATTTGTTGCTTGCTGTTCTGTTAAATTTTGCTATTCTGACTGGGGTAAGATGATATCTCCTAATTGCCTTGATTTGCATCTTTCTTAGAGCTAGGGATTTTGAACATTTCTTCATGTGCTTGTTGGCCATCTGAATGTTTTCTTTGGTGAAGTGTCTATTCATATCCTGTGCCATTTTTCAGTTGGATTATTTACCTTTATCTTGTTGTGGTTAATATGTACATTTTAAATTAATGTTATGAAATTAGAGTTAAGGATTTTAGTTTAAAAAAATAGAAAATAGATTGCAACATAGAGTTGTTGTTGTTGTTGTTAGGCAACCCTACAAACATATCTAAACTTTATCTTATCTTGTGCCATACTCACAACCTCTAACATACTCAAGCCCATTACTGCAGTCACTGTGTCAATCCATGCAGTTGAGGGTCTTCCTCTCTTTTTTTGTCCCTCTACCTTTCCAAGATTGGCATCCTTTTCTGAGAAATATCCTCTCCTAGCAATATGCAACAATGTATCCAAAGTATGTGAGAGGAAGCTTTGCTATTTTTGCCTCCAAGGAGCACTCTGGCTGTACCTTCTTCAAGACATATCTGTTTTCTTGGAAGTCCAGAAGATATTAAGTACTCTTCTCCAATACCAAAGCTCAAGGCATTGATTCTTCAACTGTTATCTTATTCATTGTCCAAATCTCAGAAGTATAGCAAGTGATTGAAAAGATCATGGAATCAGGCACACCTTAGATGTCAAACTAACATCATTGCTCGTCAATATTTTGGATAGGTCCTTGACTGCAGATTTTCCCAGAGTAATACATCTCCTAATATCCTGACATAGGTTTTGTACATAGGGTTTTCAGAGTCCTGCTATTTCAGAAGTGGATGGTCAATCCTTCTTCCTAGTCTGTCTTAATCTGAATGTCCACGGTCAACACTCTTGGTACCAGCAGCCAGGAAATTAAAAAAAAACGTATTGCGATGGGAAACTCTGCTGTTACAGACCTCTCTAAAGTATTCAAGAGCAGCGGTGTCTCTCTGGAGACTAGGGTGCGCCGGATACAGGCTATGGTTTTTGCAATCACTTGTTATGCATCAGAGAGTTGGACAACGAGTAGGGAGGATAGAAGGAGAATTGATGCATTTGAGCTGTAGTGCTGGAGAAAAGTATTGAATGTACCATGGACTGCCAAGAACACAAACAGATCCATCCTAGAGAGGGTTAAACCAGGCGACTCCTTGGAGGTAAGGATTCTGGGGCTTTGTCTGGCATACATTGGACATGTTGTAAGGAGAGACAGGTCCTTGGAGAGGGACATCATGTTTGGTAGGGTAGAGGGACAGCGCAGGAGGGGAAATCCCTCTATGAGGTGGATTGATTCAGTGACTGGGGTAATCGAGATGGGTGGGTCAGAGGCAATGCAAAGGGCACAGGATAGAGCAGGGTTTAGGGCTGTGGTACATAGGGTCGCTATGAGTCGCAAACGACGCGACAGCACATAACAAAAACAACAACAATATCCTGACAGCTGGTACCAAGGTTGTTGATTGTGGATACAGTTAAAATGAAGTTATTGAAAGTTTCAATTTTTTCTCGATCTATGGTATGCACAGGAATCAGATCGATTACATCTGTGGAAAAAACCGATGGAGAAGCTCCATATCAGCTGTGAAAACCAGGCCAGGAGCTGATTGTAGAACAGACCACTGACTACTCATATGCAAGTTCAAGCTGAAACTGAGGAAAATTAAACCTTATCCACAGGAGCCAAAATATGACTTTAATTTCACACATCTGAATTTCAGAATCATCTCAGGAACAGGTCTGAAGCCTTGAACACTAATGAGCGAAGACCAGATGAGTTGTGGGAGGATGTTGACTGTATCATCCAGGAAGAGTGCAGACGGTCATTACGAAGACAGAAGAGGAAGAAAAGACCAAAATGGATGTCAGAAGAAACTCTGAAGATTGCACTGGAATGTAGAGAAGCCAAAGCACAAGGAAGAATCCAAGACACTAAAGAGCTGAACAGAAGATTCCAAAAGGCAGCACGGAATGACAAAGCAAAATATTACAATGAAATGTGTGTGA
>NW_006399928.1:5482833-5484077 GCF_000299155.1 Elephantulus edwardii | reverse complement strand
CCTTTGAGCTGTGGTGCTGGAGAAGAGTATTGAATGTGCCATGGACTGCCAAGAAGACAAATAGATTCATCCTAGAGAGGGTTAAAGCAGGCTGCTCCTTGGAGGCAAGGATTCTGGGGTTTCGTCTGACATAATTTGGGCATGTTGTAAGGAGAGACAGGTCGTTAGGGAGGGATATCATGCTGGGCAGAGTAGAGGGACAGCGCAGGAGGGGAAGACCCTCTATGAGGTGGATTGATTCAGTGACTGGGGTACTCAGGATGGGTTTGTCAGAGGCAATGAGATTGGCACAGGATAGAGCACGGTTTAGGCTGTTGGACATAGGGCCGCTATGAGTCCCAAACGACTCGACGGCACATAACAACAACAACAAAAGCAACATCATAATATTGCCTATCAGTATGATTTTTGTTTTCTTAAGGTTGAAATACAGTCCATACTGAAGGATGTAGTTTTTTTTATTCTGCAATAGGTGCTTCAAGTCATCCTCACTTTCAAAAAGCTAGGTTGTATCATCTACATAATGAATATTATTGAATATTCTTCCTCCAATCTTGTTACCTTTCTTTGTTATAGAGTCCAGCTTCCCAAATACAGGTTGAATAGATATAAGAAAAGGATACAACCCTGATGCACATCCTAATTTTAAAGCATGCAGTGTTCCCTTTCTCTGTTCACACAGTAACTTCTTGATGTAGGTCTAGGTTTCACATGAGCAAAATTAAATGTTCTGGGGTTCCCATTCTTCTCAATTTTCATCATAATTTGTTATGGTCCATGCTCTATGCAGTCAAATGTTTTTGCATAATAAACAAAGCACAAATAGACATTCTTCTAGAGAATACACAGAATCACTGTACCAAAAAGGACTGGCCAATACTCGGATATTTCAGAAAATACTATAAGACTTATTCATTGCAAAGACATTTTATAAGAGACATAAACGCTGGTTATACACATGGATTTTACCTGATGGTATTCATAGGAATCAGACCTATTACATCCGTGGAAGGAACCGCTGGAGAAGCTCAATATAAGCTGTGAAAACTAGGCCAGGGGCTGATTGTGGAACAGATCACCAGCTACTCATATGCAAGCTCAAACTGAAACTGAGGAAAATTAAACAGAATCCACAGGAGCCAAAATATGACTTTGATTTCATCCCACCTGAATTTCAGAATCATCTCAGGAACAGGTTTGAGGCCTTGAACACTAATGAGCGAAGACCAGATGAGTTGTGGGAG
>NW_006399928.1:5473560-5481869 GCF_000299155.1 Elephantulus edwardii | reverse complement strand
GTGCTAATGCGAAACCTATACTTGGACCAGGAGGCAGTAGTCAGAACAGAGCAGGGTAACCCTGCATGGTTCAAAATGGGGAAGGGTATACGCCAGGGATTTGCCCTGTCTCCATACCTTTTCAACATATATGCAGAGCAGATTATCCTGGAGGCTTTGTTCTATGAGGAGAATTGTGGTATCAGGATTGGTGGAAGATCTATTAACAATCTGCGTTATGGAGATGACACACCCCTGCTTGGTGAAACTGAGGAGGGCCTCATGCACTTGTTGTGGAGGGTCAAGGACTGCAGCCTTCAGTACGGACTGAGGCTCAATGTCTAGAAGACAAAGATTTTTCACCACTGGACCAATTGGCAGCGTCAGGATGGATGGCGAAGAGATTGAGATTGTTCCCAGCTTCGGTTTGCTCAGCTCCACAGTCAACACTCTTGGCACCAGCAGTCAGGAAATAAAAAAGCGTATTGCGATGGGAAAGTCTGCTGTTAGGGACCCCTCTAAAGTACTGAAGAGCGGTGTTGTCTCTCTGGAGACTAAGATGCATCTGATAAAGGCCATGGTCTTTGCAATCACTTGTTATGCATCAGAGAGTTGGACAATGACTAGGGAAGACAGAAGGAGAATTGATGTCTTTGAGCTCTGGTGCTGGAGAAGAGTATTTAATGTACCATGGACTGCCAAGAAAACAAACAGATTCACCCTGGAGAGTATTAAACCAAGCACCTCCTTGGAGGCAAGGATTCTGGGGCTTCATCTGACATACTTTGGGCATGTTGTCAGAAGGGACGTGTCCTTGGAGAGGGACGTCATGCTTGCAAGGGTTGAGGGGCGGTGCAGGAGGGGAAGACCCTCTATGAGATGGATTGATTCAGTGACTGGGGTAATCGGGATGGGTGTGTCGGAAGCAGTGCGGTTGGCACAGGTTTAGGGCTGTTGTGCATAGGGTCGCTATGAGTCACAAACGCCTCGACGGCACATAACAACAACAACAACGCTATATGATCAAGAGCCAATGATAATGAAGTAAAAAGTTCAAGTTTCACAGAAAGTATTGGAAAAAATGAAACTCCAGGAATCTATGGGATACCAGTTGACATGTTTCAACTAGCAAATGCAGCCCTGAATACACTCACCAGTCTGTGCCAGGAAATTTGGATGACAGCTGTCTCACTGACTGAGTGGAAGAAATCCATATTTGTCCCTATTCCCAAGGAAGATTATCCAACAGAATGTGTAAACTATTGAACAATATCCTCAAACATAATATCAATATCACATGCATTATCGCATGCAAACAAAATCAAATGCAAAGACAATACTGCTGAAGATCATTCAAACACAATTAGAACAGTGCATAGATAGAGAACATCCAGAAGTCCAAGGATTGAGTAATGGCCATAACACCAGGGATAAATGTCAGATGGATCATGGCTGAAAGCAAAGAACACATAAAACATCTATTTGGGGTTTTTTGTTTTATTTTTTTGAGAATCTCATTGCGTGGGTGTCTTACTTGTTGATAATGCCAACTCTGAAGGACTCAGATTAAAGAGTGATGAGGAATATCGATTGTCTTTTGGGAAGGATTGAAAGTTTCCGTTGGGACCTTTGAATGTTTGTATTTTTCATAATAGAGTTAAATGATTATCTAATGATGATTTTTTTACCATCTATGCATAACTTGTACATATTATATTATTCTGTCATTCACAATATTGTATTTCAAGATGAATCTAGAAATAGACTTTTTAACTATGAAAGCAACCCCATTTTTTCCTCACCTTTTCATCTCCAACACACGATCATATGATTGTGGGATTCAGAATGTCCCCAATTCATCTCATTTCACTAATATCCAATATATCAATATTTATGTGTTCCATTTCTTTCTTTACAATGTCTAGTTTTCCTACATGTATGCTTCTCACATTCCACGTACCAGTTATTAATTTCTTCTTACAACTGTTTCTCCTCCTTTGTTTCTAAAGTTGAGTGCTCAACTTCAGTTGTCATATCTGTTAGTCTACTCTAAGCGTGCTCTACTATACATAGGGTTTTCAAAGGCCAGTTATATTTCAAAAGTAGATGGAAAATCCTTCTTCCTGGTCTGTCTTAATTTGGATGTTCACTGTTAGAAGAATATCTGAGAAACAAGTATTTTTCCTAGCAGGTGAAAGACACTTCCCTTACAGAAATACCTAGTACATCCACCCCAAACACGTGTGACTTGTCTCTACCCTTTCCCTGACACCTTCCCATTCCTTGCACATCTGGCTACCTGGTCAAGCCCTCTCTTCCCCAGCCACCTCTCAATATGATCATTAGTCACTTCCGTGATGCCTTGCACTACAAACTGCTACTGGTTTCTCACTCTATTGTCCATCTATTGTTTAGGAAGCTGTAAGTCCAAATCCCATGTACCAACTTCAGAGAAAGATTTTTTGCTTGAGGCTGTACTTAGGGAAGATCCTGGCCACAGAGCTTCTGTTAAGTTCTTTGACGTACTGTCTCTGTTTACATTGTTTACACAATGTAATAATTCCAAGGTCTGGACAGCTCTCTTCTAGATCTGATGCCATGGTAGTGTTTGGGCTTGAAAGCCTGAAGTAGATTTGAGACTGAAGATATCTTGCCTAAAAGATAAGATTAAGGTAGCCAATATCCTTCTGGGAGAAAGGAAGACCTATTAATACCACTATCATTCAAATTTATAGACCAACAACCAGAGCCAAAGAGGAGGAAATAGATTATTTCTTTCAACTGTTACAGTCAGAAATCGATCGAGCATGTAACCAAGATGCTTTAATAATAATGGGTGAATGGAATGCAAAAATTGGGGATCAGGAAGAAGGATCAGTGGTCGGAAAATACGGACTTGATATATGGACAGAAAAATATGGACAGAAATGAGGCTGGAGATAGAATGTTAGGATTCTGCACAATTAATGATTTATCCATAGCAAATATATTTTATAAGAAGCATAACACAGGCTATACACATGTATTTCACCTGATGGGATGCACAGAAATCAGACTGATTATATCTGTAGAGGGAACCATTGGAGATGTTCAATATCAACAGTAAAAACTAGGTGAGGTGCTAATTGTGGAACAGACCATCAACTGCTCGTATGAAAGTTCAAATTAAAACTAAAAAAGGTTAAATCATATCCACAGGAGTCAAAATTTGACCTTGAGTCTATCTCCCATGAATTTAAAAATCAACTCAGGAATAGGTTTGAGGTCTTGAATACTAATGAGCAAAGACCAGATAAATTGTGGGAAGATATCAAGAATATCATTCATGAAGAATGCAAAAAGTCATTACTAAGTAGGAAGAAAAAGCAAAGACCAAAATGAATGTCAGAAGAGACTCTGAATAGTTCACTAGAGAAGCCAAAACAAAGGGAAGAAATTAAGACATTAAAGGAGCTGAGTAGAAGATTTCAAAGGGCTGCTGGGGAAAACAAAGCAAAATATTGTAATAAAATGTGTAAGGAGCTGGAGTCAGAAAATCGAAAGGACCAAACTCGCTCAGCATTGCATAAGCTGGAAGAACTAAAGAATAAATTGAAGCCACAAGTTGCAATGCTTCAGTATGCTATGGGCAGAATATTGAATGGTTCAAGAACCATTAAAAGCAGATGGAAGGAGTATGCAGAGTCATTGTATCAAAAAGTATTGGCTGACACAGAAGAATTTCAAGAAACAACATATAAGCAAGAGTCAATGATGATGAAGGAGAAAGTGCAGGCTGCTCTGAAGGAGTTGGCCAAAAAATAAAGCCCAAGGAATTGATGGAATGCCAACTGACCTATTTCAGCAAACAGATGCTGCCCTGCATGTGCTCACCAAGTTATGCCAAGAAATCTGGAGGACAACTAATTGGCTAACTGATTGGAAGAGATCCATATTTGTTCCCATTCAAAAAAAAGTAACCCGACAGCGTGTGGAAATTATTGAACGATATCACTAATATCACACAATAGTAAAATCCTCCTGAAGATTATCCAGAAAATACTTGAACAGTACATTGACAGAGAACTACCAGAAATACAGGCTGGATTTAGAAGAGGTGGTCGCACTAGGAACATTATTTCCAATGTCAGATGAATCTTGGCAGGAAGCAGAGAGTACCATAAGAATGTCTGTGTTTCCTTGACTATGCAAAGGCTTTTGACTGTGTGGATCACAATAAATTGTGGCTGACCTTGAAGAAAAT
The DNA here is from genome assembly GCF_000299155.1 of Elephantulus edwardii. NCBI lineage: Eukaryota > Metazoa > Chordata > Mammalia > Macroscelidea > Macroscelididae > Elephantulus > Elephantulus edwardii. Next base: position 5,477,647 of record NW_006399928.1, on the reverse strand, counting down.
GGGAATTTCAGAAAACTTGATTGTGCTTTTACGAAACCTATTTTTGGACCAAAAAGCAGTCCTCAGTACAGAGCAAGGAAACACTGCATGGTTCAAAATCAGGAGAGGAGTGTGTCAGAGATGCATCCTGTCAGCGTACCTTATCAATCTACATACAGAACAGATCATTTGGGAAACAGGGCTTTATGACAAGGACTGTGGCATCAAGATTGGAGGAAGACTCTCTCTCTCTCTCTCTCTCTCTCTATATATATATATATATATATATATATATATATATATATATATCAGATTCTAATTATAATATATAACATAATGTGCAGATGACACAACCTTGCTTGCTGAAACTGAAGCTCTGAAGCACTTGCTGCAAAAGGTCAGGGACTGTAGTCCTCAATATGGATTGAAGCTCAACATTAAGAAGAGAAAGATTCTTACCACTGGGCCAACTGGCAGCACCATATTAGATGGAGGAGAGATTGAGGTTGTTAGCAATTACAGTGTGCTTGGATCCACAATCAACACTCTTAATGTCAACAGTCAGGAAATCAAAAGACAAGTTGTATTGGGAAAATCTGCTGTCATGGACCTCTCCAGAGTGATGAAGAGCAATGATGTCACTCTAGATATAAAAGTGCACCTAATCCAGGCCATGGTATTCTCAATTACTTGTTTTGCTTCAGAGAGTTGGACAATGACTAAGGATGACAGAAGAATAATAGATGCCTTCAAACTGTGATGCTGGAGAAGAATCTTCAGTATACCATGGACTGCCAAGAAAAGAAATAGATCTGTTCTGGAGAGGGTGAAGCTCTGCCTCACTTACTTTGGGCACATGGACAAGAGAGACTGGTCCTTGGAGAAGGACATCATGCTCAGAAGGGTGACAGACAGTAACTGGGGCAATGGGGGTTGGTGTGTCGGAATTAGTGAGACTGGCTCAGGACAGGGAAGGGTTCAGAGCTGCTGCACATAGGATCTCTATACATCACAGGCAACTCAACATAACAATAATAACATACTATAACAGGTTTGGAAGCAGGAGTGGCATCCACTTCCTAAACAACATGCCTCCGGAAACTCTATGAACTTTGATAAATATCAATAGTTGTAGAGGGGCTTCAGGCCTTTTGTTCATAGGATCTCTATGGGTCTTGCTCTACACGAAAGCAATCAACAACAACAACATACATAACTTAGTAATTGTTTACAAGTGTAAATACTTAGGTAGTAGCAAAGTTTCTAAAATAAAGACGTTTTCTTAAAAAAAAGAAATGTCGTAATAAAGGCCTGTTCATTTCGGGGCGGGGGGGGGAACAGAAAGGAATGTCTATGTGTGCTTTATTGACTATGCAAAGGCATTTGAATTTGGATTATAACAAATTATGATTAACTTTGAGAATAAAAACAAGATCAATTTAAGGACTTAAAATATTTATTTTTCAGACATTATGGCTATTTTAGATTTTTTTTTATCACTATTTTGATCAAAGCATTGCATTGTGTTATGTTGACATACATAGGGGGGAAATGTCTAAATTATTATAGGTGCTTGTAGGAGCAGCAACCTACTTAGTCTTCTTTTCAAGTAAGAATAGATGAATTGTTACATTACACAAAGAAAATGTGAACATCAAATTCCACAATTTTTCCATTTAAGAGTCTAGGAAATCTTATTATTTCAAAATCTCCAATGTGAGACATTATTGACTTACTCTCTCCTGATAGCACTTCTTATAAAAAGTTTAATACTATCTCTCTTGCCTTATAGATTTTTTTAAAGTAAATTACAGTATAATACAAAGATCCCTGGTGACATATAAAGTTGAATGTGGATAGCAAGTTCTGGTGGCCTAGTGGTAAGGAGCTGCCAATCTAAAAGCATACAATTCAAACCCACCAGTTGCTCCACTGGAGAAAGATGGGCAATTTCTTCTCATGTGATTTACTGCCTCTGAAAACTTTTGCCGGGTTAGCTATGAGTTGGTTCCAACTCGACAATACATGACAAACACAACAACCACAAGATTGGCAGGTAGAATCCCATCAGTCATTCTCCAGTAGAAAAAATAAAGCCATTTTTCTCCCTTTGAGTTTAACATCTATGAAAACCAGATAGATGAGCAATCACCATGAGTTAAGATTTTCCTAATGGCAGTATAGTTAGGAAGGTTATAGTGTAAAACATTTATAGAAGAGAGGAAAATGGAGATTTGGTGGTTTTTTATTTAAGAAACCATGAAACTATTAAGAAAATAATTATTTAATTCTTAAAGTTTACTTTGTAGAACATTTAATTTTAATACACTTGTTAAATACTTTTCCACATTTGTTTTCATGCAAGGGAATGGACAGGAAGAGAATAATAAAGTTTCCTTAACAGGACATTTTTCACTTTACAGTTTTTCCATATAATTTAGGTAATCTTTATAATTATGTGTATGAAAGGTAAAATAATTAAATTCAATAATGAATAGACTCTTTTCTATTTTTGGTGAACAATTCTTGCTTTGGTTAGGAGTAGATGACTAAACATTATTTTATGGTATGGTTAGATGCCACTGAGTCAACTCGACTATATCTTACAGGAACCCTATAAAAAATCCTAAAAAAAACCTAAAAAAAAAATCTTGATTTCTAGAGTGCTGCTTTCATGGGCATTGATTGTGCATCCAAGTGACATGAAATTATTGACAACTACAATCTTTTATCCATCTATCATGTCAAGCTCAACATCAAGAAGACGAAGATTCCCACCACTGGGCCAGTTGGCAGCACCATGATAAACTCACTACCTGACAAACTCACTAGAAGAGATTCATTATTTGTTTCCACTTCAAAAAAAAGATGATCCAGCAGAGTGCAGAAATTTTAGAAAAATACCATTAAAATTAACGTACACATAAAACATTGTTAAAAATTATTCAAAAGAAACTGGAACAGTACAGCAAAGTGTCAGAAATTCATGCTGGATTTCCAAGAGGTTTTGGAATGAAGAATATAGGATTTTCTAAGAAGGAAAGAATAGGATCTATATTATAAGCATATTTTGAGTAATACTACTACTAATAATAACATTATATCATATTCTTGGTCTACTGGCAATAAGCTGCACTTCAATCCGAAAGGCACGTGTTTCGAGGCCATCTCCATGAAAGAAGAATGGGTAATCTCCTCCCGTGAAATTAAACTGCCTCTGAAAACACGCTGGAGGGTCAGCTATGGGTCAGTTCTGACTTGATGGTACACAACACCAAATTAAGACTGTTTTTCAGATTAATAGATTTTGTTGTTGCTGTTTTTAAGTACCATTGAGTAAGACTCATAGTGACCCTATGAACAACATATTTGAACCCTGCCCTATCATACGTTATTCTCATCCCCTCTGACACATTAGATCCCATTTCTGAAGTCAATTCATCTCATTAGGGGTCTTCCTGTCCTTTGCTGAACCTCCATCTTTCCAAACAAGATGTCCTTTTCCAAGGAATAACCTCACCTAGTTACATGTCCGAAGTATAAAAGATAAAGCTTCACCATCTATGCCTCCAAGGAGCACTGTGGTTGCTCTTTTCCCAAGACATTTGTTTGTTCTTTTGACATTCCATGTGATATTCAGTATTCTTCTCCAGCACCACAACTCAAAGGCATCAATTCTTCTTCTGTCATCCTTATTCACTGTCCAGCTGATATTTTAGAGATTATTTTTAAAAATTAAATTAACTGAAATAAGTAATTTCTAAATTAATATAAAATCTAAAATCGGGGTTTCTCTTGTTTTTTATTAAATTGTTTTATTGGTTTGCATACAACTATGTATATAGAGTGTGTTTCATTTCTACACACTTTTATACAATCATTCATATGCATTGTGTTTTATAGAATTATGGTTGTTTTGTTGTTGTTATGTGCCGTTGAGTTGTCTCCGACTCATAGCGACCCTATGTACAACAGCCCTAAACCCTGCTCTATCCTGTGCCAATCTCATTGCCCCTGACACACCCATCCCGATTACCCCAGTCACTGAATCAATCCACCTCATAGAGGGTCTTCCCTTTCTGCGCTGTCCCTCCACTCTGCCCAGCAT
>NW_006399928.1:5455709-5472665 GCF_000299155.1 Elephantulus edwardii | reverse complement strand
TGGTATTCTCTGCTTTCAGCTAAGATCCATCTAACATCAGCTACAATATCCCTAGTACCACGACCCCTTCTAAACCCAGCCTGGACTTCTGGCTGTTCTCTGCTGGTGTACTGTTCCAGTCGTTTTTAGATAATCTTCAGTAGAATCTTGCTTGCATGTGAAATCAATGATATTGTTCTGTAGTTTCCACAGCCCTTCTTTGAGATGGGAACAAATATAGACCTCTTCCAGTCAGTTGGCCAAGTGATTGTTCTCCAGATTTCTTGGCACAACTAGGAGAGCACGTCCATGGCAGCATCTGTTAGCTGAAATATGTCAATTGGTATACCATCTATTGCTGGGGCCTTATTTTTTACTATTTCCTTCATAGCAGCATGAACTTCTGCCTCCATCACCATAGGCTCTGGCTCAAATGCTATTTCATTAAATTCTTCTGTATCTGCCAATTCCTTTTGGTACAATGACTCACTCAGTATATCCCTTCCATCTTCTCTTGATATCTCCTGGATCATTTAACATTCTGCCTAAAGCATCCTTGATTGTAGCAACTCGAGGTTTGATTTGTTCTTCAGTTCCTTGAGCTTAAGAAATGCTGAACAAAAAAAAAAAGAAAGAAATGCTGAACGAGTTCGGCCCTTTTGATTTTCTGACTCTAGCTCCTCGCACATTTCATTGTCGTATTTTGTTTTGTCATTCCGTGCTGCCTTTTGGAATCTTCTGTTCAGCTCTTTAGTGTCTTGGATCTATGTATTTTATCACCCCATCTATTCTTATCTCCATTACGACTTTTCTATTTTGTCACCTCCCCATCCACCTACTAACCTCTGAAATTTTAGTGAATTTCCTCCTCCCTTTTTCTTCACCCTCCTCCCTCTCTTCTTTTGGTCATTTATACATATTTTCCTCAGTTATCCTTCTATAATTTACAATAGCAGTCTTATGAAGTATTTGTCTTCTTCTGACTGACTTATTTCACTCAAAAGAATGCTTTCTAGACTCTCTCAAGTTGTGTCATATTTTATGAATACTATACCAGAGTAATGTATATCTGTGTTTCATTGACTATACAAAGGCGTTTGATTGCGTGGATCTTAACAAACTGTGGCTGACTCTGAGAAGAACGGGAATCCCAGAACACTTGATAGTGCTAAAGAGAAACCTATACTTGGACCAGGAGACAGTCGTCAGAACAGAGCAAGGAGACACTGCATGGTTCAAAATTGGGAAGGGCATACGCCAGGGATGTGTCCTGTATCCATACCTTTTCAACCTGTATGCAGAACAGATAACCTGGGAGGCTGGGCTCTATGAGGAGAAATGTGGGGTCAGGATTGGAGGAAGATCAATCAACAATCTGCGTTATGCAGATGACACAAGCCTGCTTGCTGAAACATAGGAGGACCTGAAGCGCTTGCTGCAGAGGGTCAAGGACTGCAGCCTTCAATATGGATTGAGGCTCAATGTCAAGAAGACAAAGATTCTCACCACTGGACCAATTGGCAGCATCAGGATGGATGGTGAAGAGATTGAGATTGTTCACAGCTTTAGTTTGCTTGGCTCCACAGTCAACACTCTTGGCAGCAGTAGCCAGGAAATTAAAAGAAGTATTGCGATGGGAAAGTCTGCTGTTAAGGACTTTTCCAAAGTTCTGAAGAGCAATGGTGTCACTCTGGAGACTAAGGTGCGTCTGATACAGGCCATGGTCTTTGCAATTACTTGTTATGCATCAGAGAGTTGGAGAATGACTAGGGAGGATAGAAGGAGAATTGATGCCTTTGAGCTGTGGTGCTGGAGAAGAGTACTGAGAATACTATGGACTGCTAAGAAAACAAACAGATTCATCCTAGAAAGGGTTAAACCAGGCGGCTCCTTGGAGGCAAGGATTCTGAGGCTTCATATAACATACTTTGGACATGTTGTAAGGAGGTCCTTTGAGCGGGACATCATGCTTGAGAGGGTGGAGGGACAGCACAGGAGAGGAAGGCCCTCTATGAGATGGATTGATTCAGTGACTGGAGTAATTGGGATGGGTGTGTTGGAGATAGTATGATTGGCACAGGACAGAAAGGAGTTTAGGGCTGTTGTACATAGGGTCGCTATGAGTTGCAAGTGACTCGATGGCACATAACAACAACATTGTTCTTTAGTGCTGCATAGTATTCTGTTGTGTAAATATACCATTTAAAGTGATATATAATTTTTTATGTTAGATGAATCCTGGTTGAAAGCGGAGTATGTAAGAAAGATATTTACTTGGGTTTTAATGAATATGTCAAGGCATCTATCTAACTGTGTGAATCATAATAAATTATAGATAACATTGAAAAGTTGGATAATTCCAGAAAATTTAATTGTGCTCATGTGGAAGCTGTGCATAGGCCAAGCAGCTGTCATTTGAACAGAGCCAAGTGAACACTTCATGGTTTAAAATCAGGAAAGGTGTGCTCAGTGTTGTATCCTTTCTCCACATCTATTCAACCTGTATGCTGTGGGAATAATCAGAGAAGCTAGATTATGTGTAAAAAGATGTAAAAAAAAATTCAGTGTTCAAGGAAGACCCATCTACAACCTACTTTACACAGATGTTACAACCTTGCTTTCAGAACATAAAGAGGACTTGAAACACCTACTGAAGAAGATCAAAGTCTACACCCTTAAATATGAATTATACCTCAATATCAAGGATACAAAAATCCCCACACTGGACCAATTATGATAGATGGAGAAAATATTGAAGTTGTAAAGGTTTTGATTTCACTTGAATCCACAATGAACATGGTGGAAGCCATCAAGAAATAAAATTAAATGTTGCATTGGCAAAGTCTCACATCAAGAACCTCTAAATGCTAAAGAACATTGATGTAATAGATAGATGATTTCCTAAATCATCACTATACTGGAATAGGTGAAGGGAAGAACTGTCTGAAAGGAATGGATGACTAGATATTACATGCTGATTAGACATTAACAATCTGAACATGACATGTATTACAAAGTGAATTAGGGGAGGAGAAAGAAGCAAAATATGTATGAGTAAATAAATGAAAACGTAATCTTTCTGGAAACTTTTATTAAAGTAATTGTGAATTGTAGTAATTTTAAAAGCAGGAGTGGCATCCACTTCCATAATAGCTTGCCTCTGGAAACCCTATGAACCCGGAGAAAAGACGCAAATTATACTGGTGTCCAGGATTTCCATTCATAGGGTAGCTGTGAGTTGCCTATGACTTGACAGCACTTAACAACAACAAGGTGTGCTTAACACAAGATATATTCTTTCCAATAGTTTAATATTGCACGTGGAAATCGGACAATGAATAAAGAAGATCAAAGAAGAACTAAAATTTTTTAATTGTGATGCTGGCAAAAAGTGTTAAATATCTCACATACTGAAAAAAAAAAACCAGGATAATTTATCTTGGAGGTAGTCCAACCAGGATGTTCCTTAGAGGCAAGAATGTTGAAAATTTGGCTCACATACTTTGGTCATGTTGTCAGGAGGTGCCAGTCCTTGGAAAAAAAGGAGTCATGCTAGGAAAGGACGAAGGGGACACAAGATAGGGCAAGATTTTGGTCTGTTTGTCATAGAGTTGCAATGACTATTAGCCAACTGGATAGCGCTTAATAACAACAATAAGCCTTTGAGATTATGAAATATACTATTTTATTGAGTTGGTTTATAATAATTTTTTTCTACATTCATTTCCTTACCTTTGGATTTTTAGATTGCTTCTAAGTCTTCTGTTATAATAATTTAATGAACATCTTTAAGATTGACATATTTTTCTTCCTTTGAATTATTTCCAAAGTATAAATTCATAATGGAATTTCCATGCCAATCTCCCATGTAATGACTATTCTTATAACTCTTGTTATATATTGCTACATTTTTTTCTAAAAGAAACATGCTTACAATGCTGCATTTTTCATAATATGTACATTTACTAGCTTAACTGTAACCTCTTTATCTTGCATGTTTCATATATAGGATTTGTAATTATAAAGAAGTAAATCTAAGTGTGTTTAGTGATGTAACTTTGTTAGGGGAACAGAGATAACTTTTGATTTATGTTCTTTTCCTTCTTCTTATTCTTCTTCCAAGTCACCTGGAACTTCTATGACTCCAAGTGGTGTATCCTTTACTAGCACATATGGTCAACAGACTTATATAGATAATCGGCAAGGTCAGTGGCAACGTCGAAGAAGATTGGATGGGGCACTGAACAGGGTGCCTGTTGGATTTTATCAGAAAGTATGGAAAGTTTTACAGAAGGTGAGCATAATGCATTGTGGTTGTCTCATTTCCTCCTGTGAAATCCTTAGTCAGCTGGCTAATATGTGACCTGACAGCAATTATATAAAATGTATAATGACAAAACCTAAAGAAAATATAAAAATGAAACTGTGGATCTGATGTGGTGGTATTGATAATTTGGATCTCTTCATTGTTATTTCTATAATGTTGCTTATTAAATTTTTAAAAATCATCACTTTTCCAATATTTTATACAGTTGGGCTTATGGATCCCAGTTTGGGACTTCTAACTATTTTTGCAACTGGTAAAATAAATTTGGTACTAAAGAACTATTATAGGTCATAAATTTTATTTTAAGAAATGTGGTTAATGTGTATAACCAATATAACTAGGAAAAAACAACAGTAGCATTTAGAGACTAAACTCATTTCCATTGCTAAAGCCGTATTTTCCAACTACCAATTCTTCTGTATTTCTGACTTTAGCATTCTAATTACAATCACCAATTATTATTAATGCATCTTGATTGCATGTTTGATCAATTTCATACATCAGTAGAAATACTTAATTTCCTCCTCTTTAACATTATCAGTTGGTTCATATATTTGAATAGTAGTTGCATTAACAGGGCCTCTTTATATGCATATGAATATTATCGTTGACAGCATTTTACTTCAAGATAGATCTTGAAATGTTCTTTTAGATAATGAATGCAAATAGGTAACATAGATAGCACTTAATATATATCTGTTACAATGAATTTCCATAATCCAAGTATAATTATAAAGTATACATTTGTCATCAATGTTGCATAGAAGTTAGCTAGTGAAAAGAATTGAAATACTCAACAGCAGATGAATAGATAAACAAAATGCATTATATACATACAATGAAATACTGTTTACCCATAAACAGAAATGACGTCCTGGTGCATGTCACAAGATGGATAAACATTGAAAAAAGATATCACATGAAATAAGTCAGTCATAAAAAGACAAACACTATGTGATCTTCCTTATAAGAAATAGTAAAATATATAAGCCAAATTAAAATTCCTATTGTATAGTAGATTTCAATCCAAAGTGATCTGTTTTCTGAGGCTGCAAATCTCTATAGGAGAAGATTGCTCATGTTTCTTCTATGGTTGGTGGATTCAAAGGCCTGATCTTTTGGTTAATAGCTCAGTATGTTACCTAATATGCCACCAAGGTTCCTTAGCCAAATATATGGAAACCAAAAGTTATTAATGATCACCAGCAGCAGATTAATGCCTTTGAGCTATGATTGTGGCAAAAAATATTGAATATAACATGGATTATCAACAAAGCAAACAAATCTTTCTTGAAGGAAGAACAACCAGAGTGCTCCTTAGAAGCAAGAATGATAAGATTGTTCCTCATATACCTTGAGTATGTTATCAGAAGGAGTAAACTCATAACTTCGTGCTTAGAAATGGAGAGAGTTGATAAAAAAGAGTAAGACCTTTAATGAGCTGAATTGACACGGTGATTGCAACAATGGATTTAAGCACATCAGAGACTGTGACAATGGCACAGGATCAGGTAGAGTTCCTTTCTGCTGTACATAAGGTTGAGATTATGTGTGTGTGTGTGTGTGTGTGTGTGTGTGTGTGTGTGTATAAGGCTGTAGCCTTCTTCTTGGCAACAACTACCAGCAGCAGCAACAAGAACAATAAGAGTGGGATGAGGGGAGAAAAAAAAGTTGATGTTTTTGGTTAAGGAGTACTGAGTTTATGAAAATTATATTGGAATGTTTGGTACAGAATGGTGAGAATGGTTGCATACTTTGAAGCATACAATGTCATCGAATTTTATAAATAAAAAATGTTGAATATGCATGTGTTTAGCTATATATATTTTCAGCACAATAAAAAAAATGAGGTTCCTAGGTACTTGTTAAAAAGATTGTCTGGACTGATAGCTTCAGAAATTAACTTATCCTTTTTCGAAAATATAATCCAACTCTGTCTGGAAGAATATTGACAAGCTCAGGAAGAAAAAAACAACTAATGCTTTGAAATTCTAGAAGACTTACCCAAGGAAGCAAAAAATGAAATTAAGCAACTATGATTAAGATCTATGAGTAAGCAGCACTATGGTCTTCTCAGATCTTTAAATTTGTCATTACCATAATAATGCAGAGTACCTTTAAATGTCTTTACAAAGTCTACTTTTTCAACAAAAATATGAATTGGTTACACAGTATTTGGACTGTTTAGCATAATTATAATATTGCATTTGTTAAACAGTTTTAATCTGAGAAAAGGTAAGAAAGAGTTCCCAAAATAATGTACATTTTTAGTCTAAAAGATGAGCTGATGAATTAAATATTTATGACAAGACATCACATATACTGTGGGATGGCATCAAAAACACCAAGAAGGGGGGCTACATAAAGGAAATGGGAAAGATCTGTTGTTAAAAACAATATATGAACTTTGCAAGTAAATTAGTATAAAAGAAAAAATTTATTGAAATTTAAAAATAAAAGATAAGACCAAAATAGATGTGAGAAGAGACTCTGAAACTTGGTCTTCTATTTAGTAGTAGTAGTAGTGTTGTTGTTGTTATGTACAGCAGAGGTGGAACAGACCCATAGCTGACCCTCTGGCTGGTTTGTTGTGGTGGGTCATTTTTTAAATTATTAATTTCAATGAAAATTTACAGAGACTTTGGATTTCCATTCATTCATTGTTGCACTTTTCTCTCCTCTCAACCCTCCCCCTCAATACATTCCCCTCTCGGAAAAGTAGAAGAAAAATTCTTTCATTGTTTTACAACCCCTCCCTCCAGGTCCACTCCACTATGAAGCCTTTGTTCTGGACTCCCATCATGACAAAAATACCTAATCACATATCCCTATTAAACAGTTTTCTCCCTCATCTGCTTCAATACAGTATACATTATTTAACCCATCTTTCTCATTCTCCCCACAATCACAATGTCAGTCCTGTTTTACAATAGTGGCACCATGCAGTATTTGTCCTTTTGTGACTGAGATATTTCACTCAGCATAATGTCTTCCAGGGTCACCCATTTTGAATAATATTGCTTGAGTTCCTTGTTTTTAAATGCAGCGTAGTATTCCATTGTGTGTCTATACCACAGCTTCTCTATCCATTCATTTGCTGATGGGCACTTAGGTTGTTTCCAACTCCTTGCTATTGTGAACAAAGCTGCGATAAACATGGATATGCATATATCTGCTTGCATGGCAGTTATGGTTTCTTTGGGGTATATTCCCAGTAGTGGAATTGCTGGGTCAAATGGTATCTCTATTTGCAACTTTTTGAGAAAGCACCATCCTGCCTGCTACAGTGGTTGCACCATTTTACACTCCCACCAACAGTGAATAAGGGTTCCAGTTTCTCCACAACCTCACCAGCATTTGTTGCTTGCTGTTCTGTTAAATTTTGCTATTCTGACTGGGGTGAGATGATAGCTCACAGTTGTTTTGATTTGTATCTCTCTTGGAGCTAGGGATTTTGAGCATATCTTCATGTGCTTGTTAGCCCTCTGAATGTCTTCTTTGGTGAAGTGTCTGTTCACATCCATTTTTCAATTGGATTATTTACCTTTATCTTGTTGTGCTGCTGGCTGGTTTTTAGAGGCAATTTAATTGTATGGAAGGAGATTGCCCATCCTTCTCCCACAGAGAAGCTAGTGGTGTTGAACTGCCTTGGTTGCATGCCTTAAGGGTTGCAGTGCAACTTCTTGCCACTAGACCACCAAAGCACCCTGGCCTTCAATATAGAGAAGCCAAAACAAAGGGGAGAGATGAGGAAGAAAGGTGAACAGAAAAATTTTAACAACTTGAGAAGACATATCAAATTATTATAACAAAATGTGTAAAGACCTGAAGTTAGCAAAACAAAAAGAATAGAACATGGTCATAATTCTTTTTTTCAGCTGGAAAAACTGAAGAAAAAAATGCTTTCCCTGAATTGCAATAGCAAAGGATTTTACGGGAATGGTACAGGAAGTGTCAAAAGAACATGAAAGAAGTACACAGAGTCACTGTACTTGGTGGATAGTGAACCATTACAACATGTATCATATAATTAAGGACAGATGGTTTTAAAGGAAAAAAGTAATGCAAGCTTCATGAAAAGCATTGGCAAAAAAATAAGGTCCCAAGAATTGAGATAATACAATTGAGATTTTTCAGCAGATAAATGCGCCCATGAGTGTGGTCATCAATCTATGCTAAGAGATACGAAAAAGCTACAAGACTAAATGACTGGAAGAGACTCACATTTGTGCTCACTCGCTTTGTCAAACCCAGCATTGTTAGCAATGAAGTGACAAAAGTGTCACATACTGCAAGTTTCAAAGGATGATGAATTGAAGGTCAGGTGATCCTGATCAAAGAGTCCAGGATCAAGAGTGAAGTTTGTAGCAGGATTAGTCAAAAAGTTGTGTAGCTTTGGCACAATGCACTGTGACGTGGAGAGGAGAGCTTCAGAGGGCCACACTCCATGTACTTTTCTTGGCTCCAAGAAGAAGCTGCTCTCTTCCATCAAGCTCCAGATTAGGACAGATACTTGCATACTCACCTTGAGAAGGATAGCTCCCAAAAGGTGTACTCCCAGGGACTTTGTCCAGCTCCATATGGAGGTTGCCCCTCCCATCCAGCTCTGGAACAGGGCAGCTATTTGCATATACCATGCCTCACATATACCAAGAACAACCTCTAGTGTCAATGAAAACTTCTGACAACGCAGAAAAGATCATGGACCCAATGAAGAATATCCCAGAGACAAGAAGGCAGAAGAGATACAGGAATTTAAAAAATCATCACAAGACAAAAAAGGTACAACCAACACAGTACTAGAAACAACATAATCATGAAAATACAATATAAAGTAAATAAACCAATATTGCAGAAATTTTCAACATGTTCGAAGGACAAAAAAAGGAAGATACAAGGATAGAAGACAGTCAGCGAGAAAGAAGAGAAGAGCCTCAATGAGAACATACTAGAAAAATATACAGTGAGAAGACAAAACAAAAATTAAGAAATCATTAGGAGTCATGTGAGATAACAAAAAACACAAGAACGTATGTGTGACTGAAATATCAGAACAGAAGGAAAAATACAAGCACTGAGAAAAGTATGGAAGAGGTACTAGATGAAAACCTTTCCAGTATCATGGAAAATGAAAAAATACATATTCAAGAAAAACAGAGAATTCTAGAGTAGACCCTTCCAAAGAAAAGTATCAAGATATATCGTAGTCAAATTCTGAAAAATAAAAAACAAGGATAGACAAATAAAAGTAATACAGGAAGCATTTTGTTGTTTGGTTTTTAAATAATCATTGTTCCTGAATGCTGTGTAGTATTCCATCTTGTGAATGTACCACAATATCTCAATCGAAATAGTTGTGGTTGGACATTTGGGCTATTTTCATGTTCTTGAGATGGTGGATAACACTAGTATGAACACTGCTGTACAAATCTCCAAGTGTGTCTCAGTTCTAATTTCCTTGAGTATATTCCTAGTAGTTGGAATAGCTGAGTCATACAGAGTTTCTATTTTCAGATTTTTTTTTACTTGAAAATTTTATTTGCTATTGTTCAGAATGTACGTGGCAAAACATATATCGATTCTACTGCTACTACATGTACAATTTGGCAACACTGACTCAAGTCTTCCAGCTTTGCGACCACTTTCACCCTATTTTCATAACTGTTTTTCCCTATTAACATAACTTATTGCCTTTTATGGTCTCTAATTCTATAAATTTATGTTGTGAATTTGAAGCCATAGAGGTAAATCGAAAAAGAATGTAATTTTTAATATTCTTTACTCATCATTATATTCAATAATTTCGACACTAGACAACAACAACATGTTGGATCACCTTTCTTTGGAATGGGAACAAATATTGATCTCTTCCAGTCAGTTGGCCAACTGGTTGTCCTCCACATTTCTTGGGAAAACTTGGCAAGCACATCTAGAGCAGCATCTGTTAGTTGAAATATGTCAATTGTTATACCATCAATTCCTGGGGCCTTATTTTTTGCCAATTCTATCAAAGCAGCTTGAATTTCCTTCTTTATCACCACAGGCTCTTTGTCATGTTGTTGAAATTCTTCTGTATCTGACAATTCCTTTTGGTACAACAACTCTGTATACTCTTTCCATCTTCTTTTAATCCTTCCTGGATCATTTAATATTCTTCTCAAAGCATCCTTAAATATTGCAACTTGAGGTTTCTTAGGTTCCTTGAGCTTAATAAATGCTAAGTGAGTTTGGAGTTTTTTATTTTCTGACTCCAGCCCTTTGCATATTTCATTGTAATACTTTGTCTTCCTGAGCAGTCTTTTGAAATCTTCTGTTCAGCTCCTTAATATCTTGATTTCTTCCCTCTGCTTTGGCTTTTCAGTGATCTAGTGCAATATCATTAATATCACATGCAAGCAAGATTCTGCTGAAGATTATTCAAAAATGACTGGAATAGAACATCAGCAGAGAACTGCCAGAAGTGCAGGCTGGGTTTAGAAGGGTTCATGGTACTAGGGATATTGTAACTAATGTTAGATGGTTCTTGGCTGAAAGCAGTAAATACCAGAGGAATATCTATCTGTGTTTCATTGATTATGCAAAGGCATTTGACTGTGTGGATTACAACAAACTAACTCTGAGAAGAATGGGAATCCCAGAACACTTGATTGTGCTTATGTGAAACGTATACTTGGACCAGGAGGCAGTCGTTAGAATGGAGGAGGGAAACACTGTCTGGTTCAAATTCAGGAAAGGAGTGTGTCAGGAATATATTCTGTCTCCATACCTATTCAATCTATATGCAGAACAGATTGTCCAGGAAGCTGGGCTCCATGAGGAGAAATGTGGCATCAGGATATTTATCAACAGTCTGCATTATGCAGATGACACAACCCTGCTTGCTGAAACTGAGGAGGACCT
Organism: Elephantulus edwardii; assembly: GCF_000299155.1. Taxonomy (NCBI): domain Eukaryota; kingdom Metazoa; phylum Chordata; class Mammalia; order Macroscelidea; family Macroscelididae; genus Elephantulus; species Elephantulus edwardii. Next base: position 5,461,459 of record NW_006399928.1, on the reverse strand, counting down.
GAAGTCCTTGATGCAGAAGGTCAAGAAATGCAACCTTCAATATGGATTGAGGCTCAATATCAAGAAAACAAAGATTCTCACCACTGGGCCAATTGGCAGCAACATGATGGATGGTGAAGAGATTGAGATTGTTAACAGCTTCAGTTTGCTTGGCTCTACAATTAACACTCTTGGTACCAGCAGCCAGGAAATTAAAAGACGAATTGCATTGGGAAAGTCTGCTGTCAGAAACTTCTCCAAAGTACTAAGAGCAACGATGTCAGTCTGGAAACTAAAGTGCACCTGATACAGGCCATGGTCATAGCAATTACTTGCTATGAATAAGAAAGTTGGACAGTGATTGTTGTTGTTGTTGTTGTTGTTGTTGTTGTTGTTGTTGTTGTTGTTAAGTGCCGCCGAGTCGCAGGCGACTCATACCAACCCTATGAAGGAGAGTCCTTGACGCTTGGGTGCCTTTCATCCTCTCTCCAAGTTCATAGGGTTTCTGGAGGCAAGCTATTATGGACGTGGACGCCACTCCTCCTTCCACGGACAGTGATTAAGGATGATAAAAAGAGAGTGGATGCCTTTGAGCTCTGGTGCTGGTGTATTAACTATACCATGAGCTGCTAGGAGAACAAACAAGTGCATCCTGGAGAGGATTAGACCAGGCTGCTTCTTAGAGGCAAGGATTCTGAAGCTTCATCTGACATACTTTGGACACGTTGCAAGGAGGGACCAGTCCTTTGAGAGGGATGTCATGCTTGGGAGGTGGAGGGACAGCGTAGGATGGGAAGATGCTCTATGAGACGGATTGGTTCAGTCGCTGGGGTAATGGAGGTAGGTGTATCAGAGACAGTGAGTTTGGTTCAGGATAGAGCAGGGTTTAGGGCTATTGTACATAGAGTCACTATGAGTCGCAGGTGATTCGATGACACACAATAACCACAGCATCATTATATCATTGTTACCAAGTCAGAACTATGTTCAGCTTTTTAAGAAAATAGAAAACTGCCTTCCAGAGTGGTTGTACCATTTTAAAATCCCACAAACAGTGTATGAGAGTTCCCTCCTCTCCATATCCTCTCCAACATTTGTCCTGCTAAGAGACTGGAGAACACTATGCTAAGTAAACTAACCTCAGTCTCAAAAGGACAAGTACTGCATAAGACCGTTATTGTAAAAATTGAAGGATAACTAGTAAAACATGTATGGGGACCCAAGGGAGGAAGAGGTGAAAGCAGAGGAGTGAGGAAGGATAGTGACAAAATCACAGGATTGCACAATTTGGTGGGTGGAAGGAGGACCTAAAGGAAATGGGAAAGAATCAGTGGGGACGTGAAAGGACTGGGTAATGGTGGGCATAATCCAATGATTATTAATTTTATAAGACACAATGCACAGGAATGGTGAAACATAATGTCAATAAAGTAAAGTATGGGAGGGAAAATTATTATAAAAAAACTATTATCTAAAAAAAATTCAGAAAGGCAACTCAAGAGAAACAAAGAGTCTCCTCTAAAGGAGAACCATTTAAATTAAGCTCTAATTTCTCAGCAGAAACCATGTGAACAAGAAGACAACGGAATGGCATATACAAAAAGTGGGGGAGGGAGGGGAATTATCAGCTGAGAATTTAGTATACAGCAAAGCTGTTCATCAAATATGAAAGAGATATTAAGTCATTTACAGAAAAAGAGGAACTTAAGGAATTCCTATGCAGATATCCTTTCATATGCTGTATCTATTCTCTACACTTATTCAATCTGTATGCTGAGCAAATTATTCAGGAAGCTAGATTCTAAGAAAAAGAATATGGCATCAGGATTGGAAGAAGATTCATTAATAACCTTTGTTATACAGGTGACATAACCTTGTTTGCTGAAAGTGAGGAGAACTTGAAGTAAAAGAATACGGAAGATCAAAGAATACAGCCTTCAATATGGATCTCAAAATCAAGATAACAAAAATTCTTACTACTGGACCAATAGGCAACATAATGATAAAGGAAAGATTGAAATTGTTAATGACTTCATCTTACTTGGATCCACAATCCATCTTGCTAAGAGATCAGGAGAAGGATTACACTGGTAAAGTCTCTAGTCTGGGACCACTCCAAATCATTGAGGAGTGATGATGTCAGCTTGAGGATTAAGGTGCACCTGATTCAGGCCACAATCTTTTCAAGCACATGCTAATCCTCTGAGAGCTGTCCATAAGAATGACAAAAGAATTGATACCTTTGGGTTTTGGTGTTGGAGAAATGTACTGAATATCCTGTGGGATCCAAAAGAACAGACACGCGTTGGAGAAGGTGAAGCCAGAGTGCCTCTTAAAGACAGGTTGGGTATGTTGCTAGAAGTTATTCCTTAGAGAGGGACATTATGCTTGGAAAGGAACTTTTTAGTTTCATTCTTTATTTCTTTTATAAGCCAATCATGTTCTAGCAGAGAGTTATTTAGCTTTCACATGGATTATTTTTTTATTTATTTTATTTCATTATTTTTTGTGTGTACCGTCAAATCAGATCTGACTGGTACAGGAGGAGATTGTTCCTCCTTCTCCAGGAGAGCATCTGGTGGATTCGAACCGTGCATCTCTGAGATTGCAGTTGCAGCTTCTTGCCACTAGGCCACCAGAGGATTATTTTATAAAATTTACCCTCGTGGTTAGTGTCTAGTTTTATAGCATTGTGATCTGATAAGATTCTTTGTATTATTTCAATGTTTTTTTAATTTGTTGAGGCTTGCTTTGTGTCCTAATATCTGATCAGTCCTGGAGAATGTACCGTGCTTACTTAAGAAGAAAGTGAACTGAGTTTTAGTTGGGTGCCATTCCCTGAATACATCCACAAGGTTGAGTTGGTTGATTGTATAGTTTAGATCTTTTGCATCTTTGTTGAGTTTCTTTTGAGCTGACCAATCCTTTGGTGATAGTTGTGTGTTTAAATCTTCTACCACAATTGTAGTGCTGTCTATTTCTTTCTGCAATTCTGTTAACCACTGTTTTATGTATTTTGCAGGTATTATGCATTGGGTGCACAAATGTTGTCTTCTTGATCTATTGTACCATTACAAATGTTGTCTTCTTGATCTATTGTACCATTATGGTTTTCGTTCTGCAATCTATTTTATCGGAGTTTAGAATTGCCACTCCTGCTTCTTTTGAGGTTGCCATTTGATTGGTATATTTTTCCCCCCCAGACTTTGATTTTGAGTCTGTCTTTCCCCCCTCCTTTATTTAGATGTGTCTCTTGTACTCTTGTAGGCCACATATTGATGGGGTTTTTTGTTGTTGTTTTTTAATCCATTTTGTTACTCTTTTTTCTCTTACTTGGTGCATTTAGTCCATTCTCATTAAGTGTGATTATTATCAGGCCACGTTTCACTTTTGCCATTTTGCTATGTTTCTTTTTCTGTTGTTTCTGATAACTATAGTCTATGCTCTTTCCTTTGACATCTCTGTGTGAAGGACTTCACTAAAAATTTCTTGTAGTTTTGGTCTTCTTTTCACAAATTCTTTAAGTTTCTTCTTTTCTGCAAAGGCTATAATTTCTCCTTCAACTTTGCTGTGTATAGAATCCTTGGCTGGCAATGATTTTCTTTAAACTTTCTGTATATGTCATCCCATTGTCTTCTAGCTTAAATGATTTCTGCCAAGAAAGCAGAACTTAATCTAGTCATTTCCCCTTAGTAGGTGACTCTTTGCTCTTCTTGTGCTGCTTTTAGATTTCTATCCATATCTTTTATTTTTTTATTTTTTTAAAATTATTTTGTGTGTGTGTGTGCTGTCAAATGGGATCTGACTGGTACAGGAAGAGATTGTCCCTCCTTCTCCAGCAGAGCAACTGGTGAATTTGAACTGCACATCTCTGGGATTGCAGTGCAAGCCTTTTGCTACTAGACCACCAGAGCTCCCTCTATCCATATCTTTTAATTTAGAGAATTTGACAATTATACGTCTTGATATTTTTCTTCTTGGATCTAGTCTGTTTGGTGTTTTCTATGCTTCTTGAATTTGTTTTTCCCCTTTCTTCAAAAATCCCTGGGAAGTTTTCTTCTAGTAATTCTTCCACAATTTTCTCAGTGTTTTCTTTGTCACTCCCCTGTTCTGGAATTTAATTCATGTGTATGTTATTCCATTTGATGCCATCCCACATGATTCTAATGGTTTTTTTTCTTTATGTTTCATCTGTGATTTTTGTTTTAGTACGTTTCCAGTGAGGCTTTTGCCTTCCAACTCACTGACTCTATGTTCCATCTCTTCAGTTATATTTTTTGTGCTACCAGCAGGTTGGACACTCCTGCAATTTCAGTCTTAGCATTCTGGATTGAATTTTCATGCTTTTCTGTTATTTCTAGTACTGTGTTAGCTGTACTCTTTCTGTCTTATGATGATTTTTCTTAAGTTCTTATACCTCTTTATCTATACAATCAATACTCCCCCTCCCATCTTTTGCATTTTCTTCCATAGCTGTTCAAGTTGCTCCTCCTCAATATATTTCTTATGGACTATTGTCTCTGGAGTATTTGCTTTCTTAATTGCTTCTTCTATCATTTGCATCTTCTTCTGTAGCTGTTCAAATAGCTCCACACCAACATATTTCTTCTGGTTCTCACCATCTGGAGTATTCATTGGGTCTGCTTTTTTAGGAGAAGGATTATTTTGTTTTTTCATGATAACTGATGCAGAATGCTGCTTTCTTGACATTATGTGAGTCTTTTCTTAGTAGATATTAGGTCATTGTAACTATCTGGTAACCCAGAGTATGGCAATGTTTTGTGAAGGACCTGTATATTTGTGCTTCCTTCTTGGCCCATGACCTGCAGGGCAGAGGGTCAAATGGCAGAGATGCCCCCAAAGTACCTGAATGGGAAACCAACTAGCCTTGGTTTTTCCCTTCTAGAACTGGGTCTTCCTCCTCACTTGAGCTGCTCCAGCTGTCCTGCTCCTTTCCTCTTGAGCTGAAGGGACCCTGCATGGTCTAAGGAAACAGCAGTGATTCCCTCCAAAGTACGTAGTCAATCGACTGGAACAGATACATGGCTGTTGATGATGTGGCAGCTTCTGACAAAGTGGAGGCTGTTGACAACATGCTGTGGTAGGTTTTGAGGTCACGGAGTGCTATACCTCACACTTCATTTTTGTTTTTCAGAAGTGCTTTGCTTATTCAGCATGTCGTTCCTCTCCAAATGATCTTGGCAGTTTCCCTTTCAATCTCTTTGGGAAAAGTAGTATATTATCTGTATTGGGATTATTTTGGTAGGGTTGTCCTTTTCACAATATTGAGTCTCCCTATTCATGAACAAGGGACATTTTACCATTTATTTAAGTCTTTTACTGTGTCTTGAAAAAAATGTGTACTTTTCTTTGTACAGGTTTTTGTGTCTCTAGTTTTGTTCACTCCAAGTATCTCAATTTGTGGTTGGCTATTGTAAATGGTACTACTTTCTTAGTTTCCTTCTCTGTATTTTCTTTGTTACTGTAGAGGAATCCCACTGATTTTTGGATATTAATCTTGTATCCTGCAATACTATTAAACTTGTCTACTAACTCTAACAAGTCTTTTTTGTTGTTGTTGAGTACACTCCCATCCCAATTATCCCAGTCACTGAATCAATCCACCTCATAGAGGGCCTTCCTCTCCTGCGCCGTTCCTCCACCCTCCCAAGCATCATGTCCCTCTCCAAGGACCGGTCTCTCCTCACTACATGTCTGAAGTAAGTTAGACAGAGCCTCAGAATCCTTGCCTCCAAGGAGCCACCCGGTTT
>NW_006399928.1:5443759-5453449 GCF_000299155.1 Elephantulus edwardii | reverse complement strand
AATGCCCCATGCCAGTCCATCTCATCTCACCAATGCCTAGTATGTCAATATTTATGCGTTCCATTTCTTCCTTAACAATATCTAATTTTCCTACATTTATGGTTCTCACTTAGTCATTGTGAATTACTTTTTTAATGTGCTTTTGGATTCAATTGGCTAGGATTTTGTTAAGGATTTTTGCATCAATGTTCATGAGAGATATTGATCTACGGTTTTCTTTTTTGGTAATATCTTTCCCAGGTTTTGGTATTAGAGTTATGCTTGTTCCATAGAAATGTCTCTGGGAGTGTCCCTTATTTTTCTGTTTTTCTAAAAAAAATAATTTTTGTACAATGGGTAATAAATCTCTAAATATTTGGTAGAATTCAGCTGTAAAGCCATCTAGTCCAGGACTTTTTTTGGTGGTGGAGTTTTTTTGATGACCTGTTCAGTTTCTTCTTTTGTGATGGGTCTGTTCAAGTGTTCAACATCTGACCATGTCAATCTGGGTGGGGCATGAGTTTCGAGGAATTTATCCATTTCCTCTAGGTTTTCAAATTTATCAGATTATAGCTTTTCATAACATTTTCATATTATAGATTTCGGTTCCTCTGAATCTGATGCATTGCCACCTCTACACTAATTAATTGAGTTAAGTGAGTGTCTTCTCTGGTTTTTGTTATTGTTGTTAATTTGCCAGTGGTGTGACAATTCAATTAACCTTTCCAAAAAACCAGCTCTTGGTTTTGTTAAAATTTCAATTGTTTTTCCATTTTTTAAACCATTGATTTCAGCTCTTGGTTTTATCATTTCCTTTCTTTTAGAAGCTGTGGGGTCAGATTGTTGTTCTTTTCCTGTTTGATGAAGGTGCTCAGTTGTTGTTATGTGCCATCAAGTCACCTGTGACTCACAGCGAGCCTATGTACAATAGCCCTAAAATGTCCTCTATCCTGTGCCAATCTTATTGTCTCTGACACACCCATCTCCATGACTCCAGTCACTGTATCTAGTTGAGCTAGATCATTATATTTGCTTCTTTCTTCATTTTTAATGTGTGTACCTATTGCTATGAACTGCCTCCTGGGGATTGCTTTAGGTACATCCCAGAGCGTTTTGTATGGTGTATTTTAATTATCATTTATTTCTAGGAACTTTCTAATTTCATCCTTTATTTCTTCTATAACCCAATTGTGTTCTAGAAGGGTGTTACATAGCTTCCATATTGGTGGCTTTATAATCTTTATCCTCTTGTTATTAATTTCTAGTTTTATTATATTCTAGTCTAAAATAATTTCAGTGCTTTTGAAATTTTTCAGGCTTGTTTTGTTCCCTAATATGTGATCAAGTCTGGAAAATGTGTCATATGTGCTTGAGAAGGAAGTGAATTACATTTTCTTTGGATGCACTACTCAGAATACATCCACCAGACCAAGTTGGCTGAATGTATAGTTTAGGTGTTCTGCATCTTTCTTAAGTTTCTTCTGAATGGACCTATCCTTTGGTGAGGGTGGTGTATTTAAGTCTTATACTACTATTACAGTGTTGTCTATTTCTTTCTTCAATTCTGTTAATAGTTGTTTTATATATTTAGGAGGTCTATTATTTGGTGCATATATTTTGACCAACGTTATGTCTTCTAGCTCTATGGTGTCCGTAATCATTTTATAGTGCCGTTCTTTATCTTTTATGGTGATTTTCATTCTGAAGTCTATTTTATCAGAGATTAGTATTGCCACTCCTGCTTTTTGTGGATGACATTTGCTTTGTATATTTTTTTCCTAGCCTTTAATGTTAAGTCTAACTTTCTCTTCGGTTCTTAGATCTTATAGACAACATATTGGCCTTAGTTTGGGGGTTGGTTTTTTTGTTTGTTGGGGTTTTTTTAAATCCATTCTGCTACTCATTTCTTCCTGATTGGTACATTTAGTTCATTCACATTGAGTGTGATTATTGACAGGTCAGGTTTTATTGCTGCCATTTTCCTGTGTTTCTTTTCTTGTTGTTTCTTGTTACTATGGTCCATCCACTTTCCTTTGGTGTCTCTGTGTAAAGTATTTCACTTAAAAGTTCTTGGAAATTTGGTCTTCCTTTCACTTTACTCCTTAAGTTCTTTCTTTTCTGCAAAGGATGTGATTTCTCCTTCATATTTGATGGAGAGGTTTTCTGGGTACAGATCCTCAGTTGGCAATTGTTTTCTTTCAACTTTCTGTATATGCCATATGATTGTCTTCTTACTGATAGTCTTTCTGAAAAATCAGAACTTAATCTAATTGTGTTTCCTTTGTAGGTGACTCTGTTTTTCTCATGCTGTTTTCAGTATTCTACCCATATCTTTTCTTTTGGAGAATTTGACTATGATATGTCTTGATGTTCTCCTTTTGGGTCTAGTCTATTTGGAGTTCGCTGAGTTTCCTGAATGTGAATTTCTTCATTCTTCATAATACCTCAGAAGTTTTCTTTTAGTACCTCTTACACAATTTTCTCACTGATTTTCCTATCCCTCTCATATTCTGGAATTCCAATCATACAAATGTTATTCCTTTTGATATCATCCCACATGATTTGAAAGTTTTCTTCATTTTCATGTTGTCTCATCTCTGATTTTTCTTCTAGTATGTTTCCACTGAGGTTCTTGTCTTCCAATTCACTGACTCACTGCTCCATCTCTTCTGTTCTACTTTCTTGTCCTTCAAGTATGTTAGACATTTCTGCCATTTCAGTTTTAATGTTCTGGATTGCATTTTTATGCCTTTCTGTTATTTCTTTTTGTGATGATTTTTTAAGTTCTTGTACCTCTTCATAGGTTCAATTCTTTGTTCCATTTTTTGCATTTTATTCTGTATTTGTGCAGGTTCCTCTAATATATTTTTCCTGGGTCTCTATATATTTCTTCTTTTTCTTTGGTGCATTTACTTTTTTGTTGGTTGTTTCTTCCATCATCTGCATTTTCTTCTGTAGCTGTTCAAATAACTCTTCATCAATGTATTTTTCTGGTTCTCTACTTTTAGGTTATTCCCTTTATTTGTGGTTTCCATTGTTTCTTCCATCATTTGTACTTTCATTCATGGCTGTTTAAATGTCTCCATATCAACATATATCATCTGCCTTCTTGACTCTGGAGTATTCATTAGGTCTGTAATATTCTCTACTTTTTGTAGAGAAGGTTTCATTTGTTTTTCACAGTGTTTGAAGCTGCCCACTTCAACATTATGTGAAGTTTTTATTGATAAATGTTAGGTCGTTTCTATTGTGTCTGTGAAAGTTGCTGTTGGTTCTTTTTTAATGATGTTTCTGACTACTGCCAAGTTAAAATGTTCAGTTATGTGGTGAGCTTCTCACTCTACTGTAAGTTCTTTCTGGGAAAATTGTCCTTTCCTAATATCCTTGATGTTATCTCTGTTCTGCACTGCAGCCCTGTAGGAATCTCACCTTAATTAAGTCCCCTGACACCAACTCTATATGCCTCCTTCATGTATGAAGTGGCTGAGTGGTGTGAGACCAAGTGCTCTACTCAAATAGCTTCTCGTGTGCCTTTTTTCCCCCTGAAGCTTAATGTCTACCTTTGTCTCTGGAGAGGCACGAGATTAGAGATCAGAGCCGCCAGTTCAAGCAGCTTGTATGCAGGGTATCTCAAGTTAGTCCTCCCTCACACAGAGAGCTAAGAAAAATATTTCTTTATAGCTCTGTGTACCAGTGTCTCTTATCCTGTCTGGCCCCTGGGATGGCCCCTCAGTAGTAGGGCAAGGAATCCCAAAAGTAAAGACCTATAACTCCAGGGAAACCTCAGTCCCATCTCCCCACAAGCAGTAGGCAGTGCTTCCTCTTGACACAGAGACTTACCTCCCCTCACACTGTCTCCTGCAGCTTAGTGTCTTCCTTTGTCTCTGGTGTGCTGGGAGATCAGGACCATCAGTTCAAGCAGCTTGTATGCAGAGGGTCTCATGTCAGCCCTCTCTCTTTCACAGAGAGCTAAGAAAATTCTTTGCTCTGCTTGTAATTCTGTATCCTTATGTCTCTTCCACACCTTACATCTTATACAAAACCCAATTCCAAGTGGATTCAAGATCTAGTGGTAAAACCAAAACAATAGCTGCACTGTAATCCCAGAGGTACATGGTTCAAATCCACTAGATAATCTGCTGGAGAAGGAAGGGCAATCTCCTCTGTACCAGCAGATCAGATTTGATAGTACACACACAAAAAATAATAAAAAAAATTTTTAAACCCAAAACAATAAATATCATCAGAGAAAAAAGAAATAGGAACAATTTTAGGGTCCAGAGTCTATGGCAAGGGAGTTCTGATGGCCTGCTGGTAAGGAGTTATGCTACCAACCCAGAGTACATAGTTCAAATCCACCAATAGCTCCTCGGGAGAAAGAAGGACAGTATTTTCCCCATGGGATTTGCAGCTTCTGAAAGTGTGACAGAGTGTGAGCTATGAGTCAGTTTCAACTCAATGGTACATAATCACAACTGCCTAAGGCATAAATAGGTTTGTAAACACAGCCAAAAATGCACAACTAAGAGACAATGAAATCAACAAATTGGCCCTTCTAAAAATCAAATCCTTGTATACATAAAAAACTTTTTCCATCAGGGTGAGAAGAAAGCCCACAGCCTGGGGGAGAAAACAAACAAAAAATTTGGAAATGGCATTTCAGATAAGGGTCTCATAAATGAAGTTTACAGAATACTACAAAAGACTGATAATCCAATTACAAATTGGGCAAAAAATAAGAGAAGACACTTCACAAAGAAAGGCATTCAGATGGCCACAAACACATGAGGAAATGTTCAAAATCACTGGCAATCAGAGAGGTGTCAATCAAAAGAATAATGAGATACCATCTCACCCCAGCAGCAGTAAGAAAGTTTAACAAAAGACAACTAACAACAAATATTGGAAAGGATCCAGAGATTGGAACTGTTGTGCATTGCTGACGGGATTTTAAATGGTACAACCACTACCTAAGATAGTTTGGCATTTCCTTAAAAAAAGATGAACATAGAAATCCCATCGGACCCAGTTATTCCACTGCTGACAACATACCCCAAGGAAATCAGAGATGAGCCACAAATATATGTATACCTATGTTCACAGTAGCATTATTCCCAGTAACAAGACAATGGAAACAACACAAATGCCAATCAACAAATGAATGGATAGAGAAACTGTGGTATACTCACACAATGGACAATGAAGGACTAAAGAACAATGATGTACATGTGTTACTAGTTATCTTCCTATTTTTAACAATATCGATCTTACGCAATATTTATCCTCATGAGACTAAGTTCTCTCAGTATAATGCTCTCCACTCTCTCTCAAGTTATGTAGTATTTTTTAAAATCATTGCTCCTGAGTGTTGCATAGTATTCCATCGTGTGAATATACCACAATTTCTCAATACATTGTTTTAGTTGGACATTTGGGCTGTTTCCATGTTCTTGCAATGGTGAATAGTGCTGCTATGAACATGGATGTACAAATTTCCATTAGTGTCTCAGTTCTCATTTCCTTGGGATATATTCCTAGTAGTGGACTAGCTGGAAGGAGTGGAAGCAGAGGGGCAAAGAATGGGTAGGGGTGAAACCACAGGGTGCACAGTTTGGTGTGTGGATGGAGATGGTGAAGGAAATGGGAACACTTTAATAATGACTTTTAGAGATTGTGTAATGATGGGTAAGGTGCAATGGTGATTGATTTTATAAAACATAACACACAGAAATGACTATTTGAAATGCAATATGAATGAAGAATAGTGTGATATGCAATGTATATGAACTCTGTGAGCAAACCAATATTTTTTAAAAGGTAAATGATGAATTATGTAATGCCAATTAAATATGTACAAGTGAAAAAATGTAGTAATAGAACTTTTCACCTTTTCTATAAGACAGAACATTTGAAAGGATAAATAGTAGAAAACATTGAATTGGAAAAAAAAAGAAAAAACAATGACGTTTTCATAAAACACGACATAACATGGAAGTATCTAGACAGCATTATGATCCGTGAAGTAGTTCAGTAACAAAAGTGCAAATACTTCACTATTGTGAAGATAAGAGAATAACTGAGCAAGACATATAAAAATGTGCAAATGGAGAAGGGGATAAGAGGGATGAAAGAGGATAGGGGAATCTTTAGGACAGCAGAGGCTAGTGAGTATATGTATATATACATATACATACATACATACATACATAAAAGCTGTGTAACCAGAGAATCCGTTTGTATATACAGGCCACACTCCTGAAGACACTTCATCCTTCATCAAATCACACTGGTTATATATTTAGATAAGTGCATCAAATCCTGCCTCATTAACATCATAGCATAATAGAGGTTGGTTGTTGTTGCTGTTATGTGTCATCGAGTCGCCTGCGACTCATAGCGACCCTATGTACAACAGCCTATCCCTGCTCTATCCTGTGCCAATCTCATTGTCTCTGACACACCTACCCCCATTACCCCGGTCACTAAATCAATCTATCTCATTGAGAGTCTTCCTCTCCTGGGCTGTCTCTCCATCCTCCCAAGCATGACGTCCCTCTCCAAGCACTGGTCCCTCCTTGCAACATGTCCAAAGTATGTCAGATGAAGCTTCAGAATCCTTGTTTTACCCTCCCCAGGACAAACCTGTTTGTTCTCTTAACAGTTCATGGTATATTCAATACTCTTCTCCAACACCACAACTCAAAGGCATCAATTCCCCTTCTACCATCCCATTGTCCAGCTCTCTGATGCACAGCAAGTGATTGCAAAGACTATGGCATGTATCAGGCGCACCTTAGACTCCAGACTGACATCATCATTCCTCTTCATTACTTTAGAGAGGTCTCTAACCACAAACTTTCCCATTGCAATATGTCTTTTCATTTCCTGGCTGCTGGTACCAAAAGTGTTGATTGTGGAGTCAAGCAAACTAAAACTGTGCACAATCCCAATCTCTTCACCATCTATCATGATGCTGCCAATAAGCCCAGTGGTGAGAATCTTTGTTTTCTTGACATTGGGCCTCAATTCATATTGAAGGCTGCAGTCCTTGACCCTTTGCAGCAAGCCCTTCAGGTCCTCCGCATTTTCAGCAAGTAGGGTTGTGTCATCTGCATAATGCAGATTGTTGAGTCTTCCTCCAATCCTGATGCCACATTTCTCCTCCCAGGATAATCTGCCTAGCCTCCCGGATAATCTGTTCTGCATGAAGATTGAAAAGGTATGAAGATAGGATACATGCCTGGCATACACCCTTCCCAATTTTGAACCATGCAGTGTTTCCTTGCTCCATTCTGACGATTGCCTCCTGGTCCAAGTATAGGTTTCACATAAGTACAATAAAGTGTCCTGGGATTCCTATTATTTTCAGAGTGAGCCAATTTGTTGTGATCTAAACAGTCAAATGCCTTTGCATAATCAATGAAACACAGACAGACATTCCTCTGGAACTTCCTGCTTTCGGCTAAGATCCATCTAACATTAGCTCCAATATCCCTAGTACCACGACCCTTTCTAAACCCAGCCTGCACTTCTGATGGTTCTCTGTTGATGTGTTGTTCCCGTCATTTTTCAATGATCTTCAGCGGAATTTTGTTTGCATGTGCTATTAATGATATTGTTCATAGAGGTTAGGATTTACAATTTATAGAAGTTATATAATATTGAAGATTATGAGCAATTGACACACAATATTATCCATCATATTTACTCAGGGTCAAAGGTTAATGAAATATTTTTAATAAAACAAAGATTTAAATCTGTATTATTCCTAACAGCTATAACAAAATTGTATTATAATAAAGGCACAGACCACTGGCTATGGAAATATCGAAGACAGAACATTTAAACTCAACAGAGAAAATGAAGGATTTTGTGAGAGAATCAAAATTGGGCAAAAATAGTTTTGATTTTTTATTTTTCTCATTTCATATTGCTCTTTTAAGAGTGTCACTGTAATGTTGTTATTGTTGTTGTTGTTGTTGTTATGTGCTGTTGAGTTGCCTGTGACTCATAGTAACCCTATGTACAACAGCCCTAAATCTTGCTTTATCTTGTGCCTACCCCCATTACCCCAGTCACTGAATCAATCCATTTCATTGAGGGTCTTCCTCTTCTGCGCTGTCCCTCCACACTCCCAAGCATGACGTCCTTCTCCAAGGAAAGGTCCTTCCTTGCAACATGTCCAAAGTAAGACAAACAAAGCTTCAGAATCTTTGCCTCCAAGGAGCAGCCTGGTTTAACCCTCTCCAGGTTGAACTTGTTCATTTTCTTAGTAGTCCATGGTATGTTCAATACTCTTCTCCAACACCACAGCTCAAAGGCATCAATTTTCCTTCTACCCTCCCTAGTCATTCTCCAATTCTGTGATGCATAGCAAGTGATTGCAAAGACCATGGCCTGTATCAGGAGTGCCTTAGTCTCCAGAGTGGCACCAGTGCTCTTCAGTCCTTTGGAGAGGTCCCAAACAGTAGCCTTTCCCATCGCAATATGTCTTTTAATTTCCTGGCTGCTGGTGCCAAGAGTGTTGACTGTGGATCCAAGCAAACTAAAGCTGTCAACAATCTCAATCTCTTCACCATCCATCCTGATGCTGCCAATTGGCCCAGTGGTGAGAATCTTTGTCTTCTTGATATTGAGCCTCAATCCATATTGACTGTAATACATGCCTTTTTTATAAACTGTTTTTTTATTACTTGTTCATGCACTTTCCTCCCTTCCTCTCCTCCTTAATTCCCCTTGTAAGACTATTAATTGCCATATACATGGTTTCTTACCATCCATTCCTTTCAGAATATCCTTTTCATTCATTCCAGTGAAATATACATAATCTAGCCAAAACCCCTCCCATATCAATCATATTATTATAATAATGAGTTTATGCGAATTTGTCCCTTTGTAACTCAGGTATTTCACACAGCATGTCTTCCAGACTCATCCACATTATTTAGTGTTTTACAACTTCATTATTTTTTTTAGAGAATTTGTCTTACTGTAATTGTTTAATTTTAAAAAATGGATATTATTTTGACATATAGATACTGATTTGCATTTCATTAAAATGATTTAAATATATAATTTTATGCTTTCAAATAAATATTATAATGCAGCTTTTCTATATATTTATTATAAATGTAAAATATGAGATGTTGCTTGTTTGTGAACACAGAACAATTTTAAAGATTGCCTGCCCAGTCTTTCTTCTTTATTTTTTTAAAATTAATTTTCATGAAAGTTTACAGACACTTTGGATTTCCATTCATTCATTGTTGTACTTTTCTCCCTGCTCACCCTTCCCCTCCAATTATCATTTCACTTTGAAAACTAAAAGAAAAAATTCTTTCATTTTTATTCATTCCCTCCCTGCAAGTCCACTCCACTATGCTACCTTCGTTCTGCACTCCTGTCATAACAAAAATATCTAATCATGTATCCCTTTTAAACAGTTCTCTCCCTCATCTGTTTCACTGCAGTATACATAATTTATCCCCTCTTTCTCAGTCTCCCTCCAACCCCTATGTCAGTCCTCCTTTATAACACTGGCATTATGTTGTATTTGTCTTTTATGTGACTGAGATATTTCACTCAGCATAATGCCTTCCAGGGTCACACATTTTTTTTTATTAATTTAGTTTGTTTATTTTTCATTTCAATGAACATCTACAGAGATTTGTGATTCCATTCATTCATTGTTGCATCCTTCCCCCCCCCCCC
>NW_006399928.1:5420784-5427324 GCF_000299155.1 Elephantulus edwardii | reverse complement strand
TGGCAGGGGGGTCCCGAGCTGGGTCAGGGGGAGTGATGCGATAACTGAAGATGGGGGTCGTGGGTCAGAGCTGCAAGGGTGTGTCCCAATTCAACTTCATTATTTTTAAGATTCCTGTCTAGTATTCCATTATGTGAATGTACTATAGTTTCTCTAACCATTCAATCATTGATGTGCACTGAGTCTGTTTCCATCTCTTTGGTATTGTTAATAATGCTGTAATAAACACGTGAGTGCCTACATCTGTTTGTGTTGCAGTTCTGATTTCTTTGGGGTATATTCGCAGTAGTGAGATAGCTGGGTAAAATGGTACTATTATTTTCAACTTTTAGAGGATGTGCCATACTGCGCTCCATAGTAGCTCCTATTGTATATTCCCACTAGCAGTGGTGATCTCTCCAGAGTTCTGATCTCTTCACATCTGCATCATAATTTGTTGTTTACTAACCTGTTGAACTTTGCTATTGTTCCTGGATGAGATAATATCTCATTGTTTTGGTTTACATTTCTTCAGTAGCTAGCAACTATAAGCATATTTTCCACATGTTTACTGGCCATCTGATGTTCTTCTTTGGTGAAGCTTCTACTCATCTCTTCTGCTCATTTTCAGTTTGGGTTGTTTGTAATTTTCATATTGATGTAATGGAGTACTCTTTAAATGTTAGTTATGAATCTTTATCAGATTTGTCAATGGCAAATATTTTCCCCCCCAGTCTATGGGCTTCCTTACTACTCTAATGGAGAAGGGGGTTTTGTTTATGCACAAAAGGATTTGATATTTAGAAGATCTCATTCATCTTTTATATCTTATCCTGGTTGTAGATTTTTTTTTGTTTTGCTGGAAAGTCTGTTCATGCCATATATTAAGGTTCTTAGGTTTGTTCCTATTTTCTTTTTCTTCTCTGACAATCTTTATAGTTTTGGGGTTTACTGCCCTGAGCCTTACATTAAGGGTAAATAATGATGGAGCTTGGGTAGCCTGCTCCAGGTGGTAGCTTAAAATCCTTCATGAGCCTTGGGGACTGAAGTCTTCCTCCACTCTGGAAGTCGGCTGGCTAACTGGCATGATGGCTGGGGTCTCCTCTTGGTGGCAGTCAGGCAAGGGAAGTTTTTGGGGTCCTTTACCTTGTGTGTTACTGTTCTTTTGTGCCCTTCAAAAGTGAGTGGGTGGCAAGGGTACGTAAGAGTGGAGCCCGTGGAGCCTGCTTCATGCGGTAGCTTAAAATCCTTCACGAGGCTTGGGGACTGGAGTATCCCTCCACTTTGGAAGTCAGCTGGCTAACTGTTGGGGTGGCTGGCGTCTCGGTGGCTGCTCCTCTTGGTGACAGTCAGTGTTTGGTGGAGCTCCCCTATTAAAACAAGCTTGGAAGCAGGACTGGCATCCACTTCCATAATAGCTTGCCTCTGGAAACCCTATGAACCTGGAGAAAGGACGAAAGTTATATAGGTGTCCCGGTCTTTCGTTCATAGGGTCGTTATGAGTCGCCTATGACTCAATGGCATTTAACACAACAACCTAGGTCCCTGATCCACCTTGAGTTAATTGTGTATGGTGTGAGGGGTAAATCCTGCTTCAGTTTTTTGCAGATGGTTATCCAATTGTGTGAGCACCATTTGTTAAAGATGCTGTCTGTCATCTCCTAACTTACCTGATTTTGTCTCCTTGTTGAAGATTAGTTGACCATAGGTAGATTGGTTGATTTTTCAGTTCTTTATTCTATTCCACTGACCTGTGTCAATGTTGCAATACCAGCACCATGCTGTCTTGACTACATTGTTGTTATTATTGTTGATGTTGTTATGAAACATCAAGTCAACTACGACACATAGCAATCCTCTACACAATAGCTCAGAACCCTGCTCTACTTTGAGTGAATCTCACTCTCTGACACAGCTACCCATATTACCCCAGTTATTGTGTCAATCCAACTCAAGTTCTTTCTCTCCTGAGATGTTCTTCTACCCTTCCAAGTATGATATCCTACTCCAAAGAATGGTCCCTTCTGGCAACACGCTAAAAGTATATGAGATGGAGTCTCAAAAATCCTTGCATACAAGGAGCAGCTTTGTTTCTCCCTCTCCAGGACATATCTGTTTGTTCTCTTGTTAGTCCATGGTATGCTCAATACTCTTCTACAGCAACACAACTCAAAGGCATCAATTCTTCATTGGTCATCTTTGGTAATTGTCCATAGCAAGTAATTGCATAGCAAGTAATTGTGAAAATTAAGATCTGGATCAGGTGCACCTTAGTCTCTAGACTGACCTCCTTGCTCTTCAGTACTCTGGAGAAGGCCCTGACAGAAGATTTTGCTAATGGAATTCGTCTTTTGATTTCCTGACTGCTGGTGCCAAGAGTGTTGATTGTGGAGCCGAATAAGCTGTGATTGTTTACAACCTCAATCTGTTCTCCATGATCTCATTTATCATGATGCTGCCAGTGGGCCCGGTGGTGAGAATCGTTGTCTTCTTGATGTTGAGCTTCATTCCATATTTCAAACTAGTCCCTGACTCTCTTCAGCAAATGCTTCAGGACCTCCTAAGTTTCAGCAAGTAAGGTTGTGACATTAGTCTTCCTCCAATTCTAATGCCACATTGCTTCTCATAAAATCCAGCCTCACAAATGATCTATTTTGCATACAAATTGAAAAGGTATGGAGACAGGACTCATCCCTGACACACTCCTTTCCTGATTTTGAACCATGCTGTGTTTCCTTGCTCTATTCTGACGACTGCCTCCTAGTGCATAAGCACAATCAGGTGCTCTGGGATTTCCCATTCTTCTCATTGTTAGCCACAGTTTGTTGTGACATAAACAGTCAAATGCCTTTTAATAGTCAATTAAACACAAATAGACATTCTTCAGATACACTCTGCTTTCATCCAAGATTCATCTGTCATTAGCAATGATGTCCCCAGTGATGTCCACAACCTTTTCTAAACCCAGCTTCTATCTTTGGTAGTTCTCTGTTGATGTACTGTTCCAGTCTTTTCTGGATAATCTTCAGCAGGATTTTGCTTGCATGTGATATTAGTGATATTGTTCTATACTTTCCACACTCTGTTGTGTCAGGTCACTTTTTTTTTAATGAGAATAAGTATAGATCTCTTCCAGTCAGTTGGTCAGGTGGCTGTCTTCCAGATTTCTTGGCATTGCCTGGTAGTTGACTAAAAAGAATACCTTTGAGATGTGGTGCTGGAGAAGAGCACTGAACATCCCACGAGTGGCCAAGAGAATGAACAGATAAATCTTAGAGAAGGTATAACTGGAGTGTTCTTTGGAGGAAGAATGATGAGGCTTCACCTCACATGCTTTGGGCATCTTGCCTTAGCACCTCTTAAGGTGTTATTCCTTCGAGAAGAACATGATGTTGGGAAGGGTGGAGGGTCATAGAGGGAGAGGAAGACCCTCAATCAGGTGGATTGATACAGTGACTGCTTCAGTGGGCTATTGTGTGTCAGGAAGTGTGAGGATGGTGCAGGATAGAGTTCATAGAATTGCTAAGAGTCGTGCTCTACTCGAGGGCACATAAGAACAAGGCTGTGTGATAAGTTTTGAGGTAAGGGAGTGTGATGTCTCCTACTTTGTTTTTCTTTTTCAGTTGCTTTTGTTGCTGTTATGTGCCATGCAGGTGTGTGCAAACCACAACGATCCTATGAACAATAGCACTGAACCCTGCCCTATCCTGAGCCAGTCTCACTGTCTCTGACACACTTAACTCCATTATCTTAGTTACTGTGTAAATCCGTCTTATCCAAGGTTTTCCCCTCTTGCGCTGTCCCTCCACCCTTCCAAGAATGTTGTCCTTCTCCAAGGACTGGCCTCTCCAGGCAACATGTCCAAAATATGTGAAATGGAGATTCAAAATCCTTGCATCTAAGGAGTAACTTGGTTTCACACTCTCCAGGAAAAACCTGTTTGTTCTCTTAGCAGTCCAAGAAATGTTCAAGACTCTTCTTCAGCACCACGACTCAAAGGCATCGATCCTTCTTCTGGCATCCATAGTCATTGTCCACCTCTCTGATGCTTAGCAAGTAATTGCAAAGACCAGGTGCACCTTA
This sequence comes from Elephantulus edwardii, assembly GCF_000299155.1. NCBI lineage: Eukaryota > Metazoa > Chordata > Mammalia > Macroscelidea > Macroscelididae > Elephantulus > Elephantulus edwardii. The sequence continues at coordinate 5,423,262 of NW_006399928.1, read as the reverse complement.
GTCTACAGGCTGAAATCTATGCTCTTTACCACCCTGGAGAGATCCCTCACAGGAGATTTTCCCAATGCAATTCTTCTTTTGATTTCCTGACTGCTGATCGCAAGAGTGTTGATTGTGGAACATAGTAGGCTGAACTTGTTAACAATCTCAATCTCCTCTCCATTTATCATGGTGCTGCCCAGTGGTGAGAATCTTTGTCTTCTTGATGTTGAGTTTTAATCCATATTGAAGACTACAGTCCTTGGCCCTCTGCAGCAAACATGAAGACCCTTCTCAGTTTCAGGAAACAAAGTTGTGTCATCTGCATAATGCAGGTTATTAATGAGTCTTTTTCCAATTCTGATGCTCCACTCCACCTCTTAAAGACCAGCCTCCCAAATGATCTGTTAAGTATATAGATTGAAAAGGTATGGAGGCAAGACACATCCTTTTATTGATTTTGAAATATGCGGTCTTTCCTTGCTTTGTTCTGACATCTGTTCCCTGGTCCAAGTATAGGTTACACATGAGCATAATCAGGTGTTCTGGGATTCCCATTCTCCTTAATGTTAGCCACAATTTGTTGTATTCCACACAGTCAAACACCTTTACATAGTCAATGAAACACAGATAGAAATTCTTCTGCTATCCTTTGCTGTCAACCAAGATCTATCTGACATTGGTTATGATGTCCCTAGTGCCACAGCCTCTTCTAAACCCAGCTTGTATTTCTAGTAGTTCTCTAGCTTACTCAAGGTATCTTTCCCTTCCTGATAAAATTGGATATTATCTTTCCCATCTCATTAAAGAATGGTGGAGGTATCCACACTAGGATTGCATTCCATTTGTACATTGCTTTTTGTAGAATTGTCATTTTTCACAAAATTGAGTCTTCCTCTCCGTAAGCATATTCTTCCATTTGCCTAGGCCTTTTTTGTTTCTTGCAGTTATATTTTGTAGTTTTCTTTGTATAGGTGTTTAGTGTCCTACTTAGATTTGTTCCTAATGATCTAATTTTGTGGTTAACTATTGTAATTGGTATTGTTTCTCTTATTTCCATTTTTATGCTCTCTTTGGTATTGTGAAGAAATTGTACTGAGTTTTGCATGTTGATCTTGTATCTTGCTAATTTGCTGAATTGGTCAACTATGCCCAACAGTTTTCTTGCTGAATCTTTGGGATTTTACTGAGTGTACTATCATATTATCTGTATGTATATAGGGACAGCTTTACCTCTTATTTTCTGATTTTTACGTCTTTTATTGCTTTCTCTTGTCTTATTGCTCTAGCTAGGACTTCCAATACAATGTTGACTGGGTGTGGTGATAGTGGGCATCCTTAACTACTAGCTGGTTTCAGGGGGGATGTCTTTAATCTTGCTCCATTGAATAAGATGTTGACTGTTGGTTTAGATTATAGGCTGTTAATTATGTTAAGGAAATTATTCCTATTCTGTTGAGTGGTTTGTTTTGTTTTTTTGTTTTTGTTTTTGTTTTTTTTTGTTTTTTCCTCAGGAAAGGGTATTGTGTTGAAAGTCTTTTCCACATTGATTGAGATGATAATGTGGTTCTTAACTCTTTTTTAAATTGATTCAATGTTGTTGTTGTTGTTGTTGTTGTTGTTGCTAGATGCCATCCAGTTGAGTACAGCCCATAGTGATCCTATGAACAACAGATCTGAAACCTGTCCTGTCCTGTGACATCCTCACACATCCTGACACACTATAGCTCATTGCAGCAGTCACTGTGTCAATCCACCTAGCTGAGAGAACTTCCTCTACTTTTCCAAATCCCCACCTTTCCAAGACTCATGTTCCTCTCCAAGAAATAGCACCTTCTAGCAATATGCCCGAAGTATGTGAGGCAAAGCTTTATCATCATTGCCTCGAAGGAGCACTCGGGTTGTATTCTTTCCAAGATATATGTTTGTTCATTGGCAGTCCATGAAATGTTCAGTACTCTTCTCCATCACCACAGCTCAAAGATATCAGTTCTTCTCCTTTCATTCTTATTCATTGCCCAGATCTTAGATGCATAGCAAACAACTGGAAAGACAATGACCTGAAGCAGATCCACCTGAGTTCTTAAGCTGGCATCACTACTCCACAATAGTTTGGAGAGATCCGTGACTGAAGGCTTTCTCCTTGCAATATGTCTCAACTGTTGTGATGGCCTGTGAATTAGTTCCCTTCTGGGCCAGCCAGCTGAATTTTCCCCTATTTATTCTCCAATTCCAGCTGTCTGCACATTTCATAATACTTTGTCTTCTTGAGATGCCTTTTGAAATCTTCTGTTCTGCTCTTTTATTTTGGCATGTTTTCTCTTTGTTTTGGCTTCTTGGCAGTCTAGAGCAATTTCCAGAGTCTCTTCTGATATCTATTTTGGTTTTTTTCTTTCTCTTCTTTCTTTGTAATAGCCTTTTGTTATTTTCATGGATGAAATCCTTGTTATCATCCCACAACTCATCTAACTATTCTTTTTTTAACGTATTTTTAAAATA
>NW_006399928.1:5418093-5418611 GCF_000299155.1 Elephantulus edwardii | reverse complement strand
TTTTTATTTTCTGATACAACTTCCCTGTTTGGATTTTTAAAATTTTATTTTCTATTGGTTTGCACACAAAATTTGTATACATTGCAGTTCATTCATGTGCATTAGGTTTCACACATTAGGATGTATTACCCTGTATATGTCTGTGAGATCAAAATGGTTAAGTGTACAGTTCAGTTCCTCTGTATTTTTGTTGAGTTTCTTTCAAGTCATTCTATCTTTTGTTGAGAGCAGTTTATTAAAATCTTTCACTACTATTATGATGTTGTCTATTTCTTTTTCTAGGTCTTTTAATGTTTTCTTGTATATTTTGCAGCTCTATCATTTAGTGCATAAATATTTATTATTTTTATGTCTCCTTGTTCTATTGGCACTGTAAGTATTACATAATGTCCCTTGTCTTTTTTTTTTTCTTCTTAAGCTTTTTTTCCATTTCTTTCTTAACAATTTCTAATTTTCCTTCATTCATGGCTCTCACATTCCATGTACCAATCACTAGGGTCTGCTTACAACTGTTCCTC
>NW_006399928.1:5406750-5414913 GCF_000299155.1 Elephantulus edwardii | reverse complement strand
GTAATTGGGATGGGTGTGTCAGAGGCGGTGCGGTTGGCGCAGGATAGAGCAGGGTTTAGGGCTGTTGTGCATAGGGTCGCTATGAGTCGGAAACGACTCAACTGTACATAACAACAACAACAACAAGCTTTTTTAAAAATAATTTAATGATGTCCCTCATCTTTTATGGTGACTTTTACCTTGAAGTTTATTTTATCAGAGATCATTACTGCTACTCCTATTTTTTTTTTTTTCATTTGCTTGGTATATTTTCTTCCATCCACTGATTTTTAGTCTCTCTTTGTCTTCACTTCTCAGGTGTGTCTTCTGCAGACAGCATATTATAGATTTGGGATTTTTCTACAAAAAATGTTGGTTTGCATATAATCATTCATATAAGGGTTTCGGTTTTTAATTTAATCTGCTACTCTTTTTCTCTTTACTGGTGTATTTAAACCATTCACATTCAGCATGAGTATTAAAAGCTTTTAGTGTTTAAATTTTATTTGGGTCTGTTTTATGTTTTTCTTCTGGTCACTTTTATCCATCCAGTTTTCTGTGGTGTCTCTGTAAGATAGACTTCCTTTAGCATTTTTTAAAAGATTTAATATTTTTTTCTTTCTTCTTTTTTTTCTTGTTGTGTACCATTGAATCGTACCTGACTAGCACAGAAGGAGCTTTCCCCTCCTTCTCCAGTAGAGCATTTGGTGAATTCGAACCAACACCTTCAGGATTGTAGTTCAGCTTCTTTGCCACTAAGCCAGCAGAGATCCCCCCAACCCCCTGTGCCATTTAGCATTTTTGTAGCATAGTCTCATGTCACAAATTCCCTTAGTTTCTGCTTTTCTGACTATATCCTTATACCTTTGTCATGTTTGATGTACTTTTCTAGATAACAGGATTCTCAGTTGGCAGTTATTTTCTTTCAGAGTCTTGAATATATCATCCCACTATCTTCTTGTTTGCATGATTTCTGCTGAGAAAATGGCACTTAATCTTACTGATTCTCCTTTATAGGCAATTCTTCATTATTTTTTTCTTGCTGATTCCAGAACTTTCTCCTTACCTTTGATTCTGGGAATTTGAATGTAATATGCCTTAGTCTATTTTCTCATTTTTCATGATGCAGGGAAATTTTCTTCTAGTACCTTTTACACCATTTTTTTCCAGTGCCCCTTTTTTTACTTCTTCCTGTTCTGGAATTCTGATTACCCATATGTTATTCCTCTTGATAGCATCCCACATAATTCTTAGACTTTCTTCATTTTATTTCCTTATTGTTTCTACTTTATGCTTAGTAGATCAGTGCTGACAGTTCTATCTACTGACTCTGTGTTCCATCTCTTCAATTCTCCTCATCATTCCCTCCAATACATTAACAGCTTTGAGACATCAGTCTTATTATTCTAGATTGTTTTTTATTGTTTTTCTATGGTTTCTAGAATTTCATAGATTTTATCTGGTTTGTTCTGTATTGCATTTTAAAGTTTCTCTGGGTCTTTGCCTGTAGTTTTCTTGGAGCCAGTGAAACCACTTAATTCCTTTTAATTCCACCTCAGGAAGTTCTATAATCCTTCCCTCATCCACGAAATTCATTGACTGTGTTTTGATAACTTATTTGGGTGACACTTTGCTTTGGGTTTGTGTGGAGTCTGAGATGTCTGCTTCTTCCATGTATTGGGATGATAGTGTTCTTGCAGACAGAAAAAGGAAAAGACTTTTGTTGTATTTTTTTTTTGTTGGTGGTATGGTTCTTTGGATTCGTAAATCCAAATGAAGACTTTGATCTATAGAGAGCTGTTCTTCCACCCTGGCTAGGTCTTCAGCAGAGTTTCAAAGAAAACTACTCTGGATCTCAACTAGGGCAGAGTCTTTGTGTGTCTAGCAGTGATATGTCCACACTTCTTCAGCTCTTTCAAAGCAGAAATCTAAAATGTCAGTTGGGTACAGTGGCAGGGGTCTGATTTTGGGGAGGGAGGACCACAGATCTCACTGTGAGGGACCCACTAGGGAAGCAATACCCACTGGGAGGGGGCAGGTACTTCAAAGGAAGGGTAGATATTCCTCCTCACCCTGACAGCCAGAAGAAGAGGGCTGATGATCATGGCCCTCCCTCTAGGTTGTCTTCCATGTGGATACAGAGACAGGCTGGAGCTCAGGGACCTCCCTTCTGCATGGTGGAGTGAAGGACGCAGCAGTAGGCTAAGGCGTGGGCTCGAGTTCCTCCCTCCCTGTAACACATCATTTTAACATATATTTGAAAGATGGTAATTCTAGGTACAGAGAATGCCATTTGGCTTTTAAAATTTTATCATGCTTGATAAAGCAGAGGGTAAGGAAGAGAAGATCCTCAAAAAAATGGATTCACTTACTAGCTGCAAAACTCGGTTTGAGCATGACAGTGATTATGTGAATAGTGAAGGATACTGCAAAATTTTGCTCCGTTGTTTATGAATTGGAGTCAACTGGATGGCATCTAACAACTGTGAGTAAGCTTCTTGAATTAGACTATATATATATATATATATATATATATATATATATGTTTTGTATATTTTCATTTCTTTTACATAGTAAATGGTCACTCATTACTTTGCACTGATTTTTTAGAATCAAGTAGATAGTGAGAAGGCAAAGAAAAATCTCCTTTATTCTATTTTAGGTTCTAGACGAAGGGCACAAAACAAAATTGACAATAATCTGTGCTCGTGGAGTTTATATACTCCTCAACTCAGAGATAGTGAGCCAATTCTGACTCATAGAGACCCTCCACTGGGTTTACAAGGCTTTTAACTGGAAAAAAACTGCTCATTTTTCTTCTATGTTGGTGCATTCAAGCCACTAGATATTCACAGCCTTTTAGTTAGCAGTACAACATGCCACCCCAACAAAATGATAATAATAATAATTTTTAAAAATTAAATATCAAGTATATTATATAGAATGGCAGATGCTAACAGATGCTGCCCTATACGTGCTCACCAAGTTGTGCCAAGAAATCTGGAGAACAACCACTTGCAACTGACTGGAAGAGATCTATATTTGTTCCCATCCCAAAAAAAGGTGACCCAACAGAGTGTGGAAACTATAGAACAATATCATTGCTTTCACATGCAAGCAAGATTCTACTGAAGATTATCCAAAAACGACTGGAACAGCACATCAGCAGAGAATTGCCAGAAGTCCAGGCTGGGTTTAGAAGGGTTCGTGGTACTACGGATATTGTAGCTGATGTTAGATGGATCTTAGCTGAAAGCAGGGAATACCAGAGGAATGTATATCTGTGTCATTGACTATGCAAAGGCATTTGACTGTGTGGATCATAACAAACCATGGTTGACTCTGAAAAGAATGGGAATCCCACACTTGATCGTGCTAATGAGAAACCTATATTTGGACCAGGAGGCAGTCGTCAGAACAGAGCAAGGGAACACTGCATGGTTCGAAATTGGGAAGGGCATACGCCAGGGATGTATCCTGTCTCCATACCTTTTCAACCTGTATGCAGAACAGATTATCTGGGAGGTTGGGCTCTATGAGGAGAAATGCAGGGTCAAGATTGTTGTTAGATCTATCAACAATCTTCGTTATGCAGATGACACAAGCCTGCTTGCTGAAACATAGGAGGACCTGAAGCGCTTGCTGCAGAGGGTCAAGGACTGCAGCCTTCAATATGGATTGAGGCTCAATGTCAAGAAGACAAAGATTCTCACCACTGGACCAATTGGCAGCATCAGGATGAATGGTGAAGAAATTGAAATTGTTCACAGCTTTAGTTTGCTTGACTCCACAGTCAACACTCTTGGCACCAGTAGCCAGGAAATTAAAAGGTCTATTGCCATGGGGAAAGTCTCCTCTTAGGGACCTCTCCAAAGTACTGAAGAGCGATGTTGTCTCTCTGGAGACTAAGGTGCATCTGATACAGGCCATGGTCTTTGCTATCACTTGTTATGCGTCAGAGAGTTGGATAATGACTAGGGAAGATAGAAGGAGAATTGATGCCTTTGAGTTGTTGTGCTGGAGAAGAGTATTGAGAGTACCATGGACTGCTAGGAAAACAAACAGATTCATCCTGGAAAGAGTTAAACCGGGTGGCTCCTTGGAGGCAAGGATTCTGCGGCTCCGTCTAACATACTTTGGACATGTTGTAAGGAGAAACTGGTCCTTGGAGAAGGGCATCATGCTTGGGAGGGTGGAGGAACAGCTCAGGATGGGAAGGCCCTCTATGAGGTGGATTGATTCAATGACTGGTGTAATCAGGATGGGAATGTCATTGGCACGGGACAGAACAGAGTTCAGGGGTGTTGTACATAGGGTCACTATGAGTCGCAAGCGACTCATAGCACATAACAACAACAACCACAACATTATATAGAATAGAAGATTGAAAGTCAGTGGAAAAACATAGCAAGGTAATGGAGATTAGGGAGCTCTGGTGGCATAGTGATAAAGAGTTGCACTGTGAACCCAAAGACAGGCAATTCAAATCCACCAGCTGTTCCACAGAAGAAAAGTTGGACATTTCCTCTCGTGCCACTTACTGCCTCTGAAAATATGCTTTAGGAGCAGCTATGGAACGGCTCTGACTTGACAGCACACAACAACATCAACAATGAGGAGTAGAAGTCTTAATGGAGATACTGAAATAGAAAATATTGTAACAATAAGTTACATGTAATATGTCTGATAAGTGTATATTTTGCAGGTGTTATTGTTGTTGTTTTCCCAACCTAAAATCTTTCTAAAGGCAGCGTAGTTATGGCTTTACGCTATAATACTGGTGGAACACTGGTGGCCTAGTGGTAAGGAACCGCACTGCAATCCCAAAAACACATGGTTTGAATCCATGAGCTGCTCTGAGAAAGAAGTATAGGCAATCTCCTGTGCAATTTACTGCTTCTGAAAACCTGTTGGAGGGTCAGCTATAAGTTGGTTTCAACTCAATAGTACACAAAACAACAATTGTGTGTAGTACGTAACACTGCTAACCAAAAGATTGGTAGCTAACTACCAGTTAGCAATCTACCAGTTGTTCTTCAGCAGAGTGGGCAGTCCTCTCCAATTAAGATTTATAGCTTTGTAAACTTGGTGGAGGATAACTATGAATTAGGATCAACTGGACAGCAGTGGATCCCCACAAGTAATCTGAATATTTGTAGCTAGTCTATGCCAAAAGGTCATCCCTGTCTACTTCCTTTTGTACAGAATGAACCTTAAGTTTTCTAGTCCAAACTTGCATCTTGGCACATGGAAAGTGTAATCTCTTGGAAAGCGTATTTAGACTATCAAGCCTCTCACTGATCTGTGATTACTCAGAGTCTACCCAGTGAAGGACACATAGAAGTACTTAGTGTATCCTTACAGCTTTCTTATCAAAACCTTGTTTACCACAGTTTGTTATTTGATCTATTCTGTTTTGCAGTGTCATGGACTTTCTGTGGAAGGTTTTGTACTCCCTTCTTCTACCACTAAGGAGGTAAGTGTCTTCACCTTCCTGTGGCTTTCACATTTGTGTGGCTGATAGTTTTTCTGGTGGAATTATTTCAGTGATCTCTCTTCAAAGTAAAAGAGAGATAATATTTGTATTTAAAAAAATATGAGGCACCCAGTGACACGGTGCATTACATGTTGAGTTGCTAAATGAAAAGATGGCAGTTCAAATCTACTTGGCAATCTATAGAAGTATGGCTTGTAAATATTTACAGCCTTAGAAACCAATGATTGAGAACAATCTTGGCAGAAGCAGTCAGGAATCAAAAGATGAATTGCATTGGGAAAATCTGTTGTCAGTGACATCTCCAAAGTGCTGAAGAGAAGCGATGTTAGTCTAGAGACTAAGGTGTGCCTGATCCAGACCCTGGTCTTCACAATTATTTGTTACATATCAGAGATCTGGAAAATGACTAAGGGTGACAGAAAAAGAATTGATGCCTTTAAGTCGTGGTGCTGGAGAAGAGCATTGAACATATCATGAACTGCCAAGGCAGCTAATAAGTATGTCCCAGAAGGGTTGAAACCAAGTTGCTCCTTGCAGGCAAGGATTTTGGAGCTCTGTCTGACATACTTTAGGCATGTTTCCAGGAAGGAAAAATCCTTAGAGAAGGAGGAAAACCCTGGATGAGATGCATTGACACAGTAACTGGAGTAATGGGAGTAGGTGTGGGGGAGACAGTGAGATTGGCTCAGATAGGGCAGAGTTCAGAGCTATTGTGCATAGGATTGCTATGAGTTGCAGTCAATTTGATGGCACATAACAACAAATCCAATAGAAGGTTATTCTGAGTCAGAATCTACTTGAAGGAAGTGTTTTTTTTATAAGGACAGTTTCTAGTAGTGATTATGTTAGGCTGGTTTGTGTGACTATTGCTAATGATGAATAAGGCAGAAATTATAAAATATATGAAAATTAGTGGCTACCTATTTCCTTCATCCTTCAGTTTTCACTCTTTTCTCCTAAGATGCTTGTAGAACTATATTATAAACCAGCTGTTCCTATTGTTGTTGTTAGGTGTCATCGAATATGACTCATAGTGACCCTATGAACAACCGATGTGAATCCTATCCTATCCCATGCCATCCTCACAATCTCAGATATTGTGACCTCAAGCTCATTGTGACAGTCACTTTGTCAACCTCCCTACTTCCTCCATCTTCCCAAGCATGATGTCCCTCTCTAAGGAATAACCTTTCCTAGAAATGTGCCAAAAATATCTGAGACAAATCTTCATCATCTTTGCCTTCAAGGAGCACTCTGGCTGCACCTTCTCTAAGACTTATCTATTTGGTCTTTTGGCAGTCCGTGGGATCTTCAACACTCTTCTCCAATACCACAGTTCAAAGACATCAGTTCTTCTGCCATCCTTATTCACTGTCCAGCCCCCAAATGCATAGCAAGTGACTGAAAAGATCATGACCTGAATCAGGCACACATTAGTCCTCAAATTGACATCATTGCTCCTCAATAATTTAGAGAAGTCCTTGACTACAGACTTTCCCAGTGCAATACATCTCCTGATCTACTGGCTGCTGGTACCAGGTGCATTGATTGTGGACCAAAGTAATATGAAGTTGTTGACAGTCTCAATTCTTCCTCCATCTAACATGATGATGCCTATCAGTCCAGTGTTGAAGATCTGTTTTCTTGGTAATGAGTTGCAATTCATATTGAAGGCTGCAGTGTTTAACCTTCTGCAGCAAGTGCTTCAAGTCCGCCTCACTTTCATCAAGCAAAGTTGTGTCATCTGCGTAGTGAAAACTATTGATGAGTCTTCTTTCAATCCTGATGCCACCTTTTTCTTCAGAGTCCAGCTTCTCAAATAATCTTCCCACCATATAGATTTAATAGGTATAGAGAAAGGATACAATTCTGAGGCACACCTTTCCTGATTTTAAACCATACAGTGTGCTCATGTTCTTCACACGACAGCCTCTTGGTCTAGGTATAGGTTTCACACAAGCACAATAAAGTGTTCTGGTATTCCCATTCTTCTTAATGTTAGCCATAATTTGTTATGATCCATACAGTCAAATACCTTTGCATAAAGCACAGACAGATATTCTAGTATTTTTTGCTTTCAGTCAGGATCCATCTAACATCAGCAATGGTGTTTCTAGTGATACTGCCTCTTCTAAATCCAGCTTGAACGTCTGACAGTTTAATGTCTATGTACTGTTCTAGCCATTTTTTTCCTAGCCATTTTTTAAATCATACTCAGTAACATTTTGTTTGTGTGTTGTATTAATGATATTGTTCAATAATTTCCAAATTCTGTTGGATCACCTTTCTTGGGAATGAGAACAAAAATTGATTTTTTCCAATCAATCAGTCAGGCAGCTGTTCTCCAAATTTCCTGGCATGGACTGGTGGGCACATCCAACACTGCATCTGTCATTTGAAACATTTCAATTGGTATCCCATCTATTCCTGGGATCATATTTTTGCCAAAGTCTTCAGTGTAGCTGTTCTTGGTTCTAACTATATGTCAGAGTGATGTAGATACATATCTCCAGTTTATTGAATTAGAATTTCCAGGAATGGTACTTCAGCATCTTTACTTTTTAAAAGGCGCATTGCCATGGGAAAGTCTGCTGTTAGGGACCTCTCCAAAGTGCTGAAGGGTAGTGGTGTCTCTCTGGAGACTAAGGTGCGTCTGATACAAGCCATGGTCTTCACAATCACCTGTT
>NW_006399928.1:5398122-5400955 GCF_000299155.1 Elephantulus edwardii | reverse complement strand
TAGGTTACTCTTTGTTTCTCCCTTGCTGCTTTCAGGATTCTCTCCTTATCCTTAGTTCTGGCAAATTTAACTATGATATGCCTTGATGTTTTTCTTTTGTATATATCTATATTCTCAGGAACAGGTTTGAGGCCTTGGACATTAATGAGCAAAGACCAGATGAGCTGTGGGAAGATATCAAGAATATCATCCAGGAAGAATGCAAAAGATCACTACAAAGACAGAGGAGGAAGAAAAGACCAAGAAGGATGTCAGAAGAAACTAAATATTGCATTGGAGTGCCGAGAAGCCAATGCAAAGGGAAGAAATCAAGATATTAAGGAGTTGTATAGAAGATTCCAGAGGGCAGCACAGGAGCTGGAGTCTGAAAATCAAAATGGCCAAACTTGTTCATCCTTTCTTAAGCTGACGAAACTGAAGAACAAATTCAAATCTTGAGTTGCAATACTTAAGGATGCTTTGGGCAGAATATTAAATGATCCAGGAAACATTAAAAGAAGATAGAGTATACAGAGTCATTGTACCAAAATGAATTGGTGAACACAGAAGAATTTCATGAAACAATGTATGAGCAAGAGCCTGTGGTGATGAAGGGAAAAGTTCAAGCTGCTCTGAAAAAATTGGGGGGGGGGAAGGCCCCAAGAATTAATGACATACTGATAGACATATTTCAACAAACAGATGCTGCCGTGGATGTGCTCACCAAGTAGTGCCAAGAAATCTGGAGGACAACCAACTGGCCTACTGACTGGGAGAGAAGTATTTGTTCCTATTCCAAAGAAAGGTAATCTGACAAAATGTGGAAATTATCGAAAAGTATAAATAATAATAAAAAATATCACATGCAAGCTATATTCTGCTGAAGATTATCCAAAAATGACTGGAACAGCATATCAACAGAGAACTGCCTGACGTGCAGGCTAGATTTAGAAGAGGCCGTGGCTCTAGGGATATTATAGCTAATGTCAGATGAATCTTGGCTGAAAGCAGAGACTACCAGAGGAATGTCTATCTATGTTTCATTGACTATGCAAAGGCATTTGACTTTGTGGATTACAACAAACTGTGACTGACTCTGAGAAGAATGGGAACCCCAGAACACTTTATTGTACTTATGTGAAACCTATACTTGGACCAGGAGTTGGTAGTCAGAACAGAGCAAGGAAACACTTCATGGTTCAAAATTGAGAAGGGTGGGTGTCAAGGATGTGTCCTGTCTTCATATCTTTTCAATCTATATGCGAAACAGATTATCCAGGAAGCTGGGCTCTATGAGGAGAAGAGTGGTATCAAGATTGGAGGTAGACTCATCAACAATCTGTGTTATGCAGATGGCACAACCCTGCTTGCTGAAACTGAGGTGGACCTGAAGCACTTGCTGCAGAAGGTCAAGGACTATAGCCTTCAATATGGATTGATGCTCATCATCAAGAAAACAAAGATTCTCACCACTAGGATAATTGGCAACATCATGATGGATGATGAAGAGATTGAGATTGTTGACAGCTTTAGTTTTCTTGGCTCTACAATAAACAGTCTTGGGACCAGCAGCCAGGAAATTAAAAGACAAATTGCATTGGGAAAGTCTGCTGTCAGAGACCTCTCCAAAGTACTGAAAAGCAACAATGTCAGTCTGGAGACCAAGGTGCTTGCTATGTATCAGAGAGCTGGACAATGACTAGGGATGATAGAACGAGAGTTGAAGCCTTTGAGCTTTGGTGCTGGAGAAGAGTATTGAATGTACCATGGACCGCTAGGAGAACAAACAAGTTCGTCCTGGAGAGGGTGAAGGCTGGCTGCTCCTTGGAGGCAAGGACTCTGAAGCTCCATCTGCCATATTTTGGACATGTTGCAAGGAGGGATCAGTCCTTGTCATGCTGGGAGGGTGCAGGGACTGTGCAGGAGAGGAAGACCCTAGATGAGATGGGTTGATTCAATCACTGAGGTAATGAGGACAGGTGTGTCAGAGACAGTAAGATTGGCAATGGATACAGCAGGGGTTTGGGCTGTTGTACGTAGAGATGCTATGAGTTGCAGGTGACTCGACGGCACGTAACAAAAACAATATATAGATACATGTTTAGTTGTCATTGAACTTAGAGCTAACAATATTACGACTCATGCTTGAAAAATGCTTATTTAGCATACATCTTTTTTCCACTCTACACCTGGTCATGAATGACTGCAAAACATATGAGTATTGATTTGGGGGGGGGATCTGTGAATAATGACTGAGTGTGCTGCTTTCTTAAAAAATAAACGTCTCATGAAAAGTCTTTATGATAGAGCTTTAATTCAAAATCAACAAAGAAAGTTGTTTTTCTTGTTATGTGCCAATGAGTGACTCATAGCAACCCTCTGAAAAATGGGTATGAATCTTGCTCTTTTCTGTGTCACTTTTATAATCTCCCACATTTTTGTAGTTTTGATTAATGCCTCTGAGATTATGATTTTCATTTCTCTCTCACAGATGACTCCAGGAGAGATTAAGTTTTCTGTTCACGTAGAGTCTGTCCTTAATCGTGTACCTCAGCCTGAGTATCGTCAGCTTTTCGTTGAGGCCATTCTTGTCCTTACTGTGCTGGCAGATATTGAAATTCATAGCATTGGAAGCATCATTGCAGTGGAAAAAATAGTACATATTGCCAATGATTTGTTCCTTCAAGAGCAGGTATGTAAATCTGTTTTTTAAAAAAGAGAATGTTTGCTAACTTAACTGCATTCAGAGCCCTTTCATGTATCCAAGGATGTTGTTGTTGTTGTTTGTTATGTGTCGTCGAGTTGTTTGCGGCTCATAGCCACCCTATGTACAACAGCCCTAAACCCTGCTCTA
>NW_006399928.1:5395261-5396626 GCF_000299155.1 Elephantulus edwardii | reverse complement strand
ATTAAATTCTTCTGTATCTGCCAATTCCTTTCGATAAAATGACTCAGTATATTCCTTCCATCTTCTTTTGATACCTCATGGATCATTTAACATTCTGCCAAAAGTATCCTTGATTATAGCAACTCGAGGTTTGAATTTGTTCTTCAGTTACTTGAGCTTAAGAAATACTGAACGACTTCGGCCCTTTTGATTTTCCGACTCTAGCTCCTGGCACATTTCTTGTAATATTTTGCTTTGTCATTCCGTGCTGCCTTTTGTATCCAAGGATAATTTTTAAAAAATCATATTGGTTTGTGTACATAATTAATATACATTGTGTTTCACACTTTCCTTCATTCACATTGTGTTTCATACAATCATTCCTATGCATTGTGTTTTATAAAATTAATCACCATTGAACTATGCCCACCATTACTTCCTTTTAACCTCTTTCTCATGACTCTTTTTTAGCTCCCCTTTGTAGTGATCCTGACCTCTGTTTATAAAAGAAGTAGTCTGCAAGGAAATGCATGTCTTTCATTATGTGTTTCATGATTGTGCTGGAATATAAAAGTATCTGGCACTCAGTGACCTTTTTTACTACATATTTAAAATCTTTTTATCACACTACTATCAATAGCTATAAGGACCTAATAAGACATTATTGGGTAGTTTATTCTTTCTGGAATATCAAGAGTGAAAAATATTTGTTTTTCTATTTACTTTTAGGAAAATATGGAAATGAAACATTAGTTCTTTATTTTCCTAAAAGTCTTATTGTTTCTTAATAAGTTTTCCAGAAATTTAATTACATTAAATATTTTCTTTTGAAAACTTTGCAGATATTTTCTAGATAGTCTAGTGTATAGAAAATTGTACTACTAACCCAAAGGCTACTGACAGTTCTAATTCACTAGCCACTCTTCAAGAGAAAGATGGATAATCTTCTCCTTTGCCATTTACTGCTTCTGAAAACCCCCTGGAGCTAGCAGTTGGTTTTAACTCAGTGGCAATGAGTTTTTGAGAGATGCATATAAGGTGAAGAAATTTGCACTAAGTGTCAATACAAAAATCTCTAAAACATGCAAGCGTTTAAGGCATTGTGAGGAGATGTAAAGAAATCTAAATTATTCACAAGTTTTATGACACTGGAAATTTTAAATATTCTTTATTGCTGTTATCTTGTGTATCAGAAAATGTGATAATTTTAGGCATAAACTCTAGCTTTAGAAAACTGCAGCCTTCAGTATGGACTGAGGCTCAATGTCAAGAAGACAAAGATTCTCATCACTGGACTAATCGGTAGCATCAGGATGGATGGTGAAGAGATTGAGATTGTTCACAGCTTCAGTTTGCTCGGCCAACACTCTTGGCACCAGCAGCCAG
>NW_006399928.1:5378858-5394764 GCF_000299155.1 Elephantulus edwardii | reverse complement strand
TGAGATTGGCACAGGATAGAGCAGGGTTTAGGGCTGTTGTACATAGGGTTGCTATGAGTCGCAAACGACTCGACGGCACATAACAACAACAACATACATTAAATTGATCACATGAGCTCAGATACACTAGTGGTAAAAAGCTATGCTGCAATCCCAAGGGCCCATGGTTCAAATCTACCAGCTGTTCTACAGGAGGGGGATGAGCAATCTCAGAACTTTAGAGTGTAATAATTGCCTCTAAAAACTCTCTGGAGGATCAGCTATGAGTCAATTCTGACTTGATGGCACACAAGAAGAATAATTATCAAATGCAAGATAAAATTATTCATGTTGAGATCAGTAGTAAGGATTCAGACCACTAAAGCTGTTAAGGTGATTTGTACATGTTAACATTTGAATCTTTACAGGTGGAAATAATTCAGTTAATTGTTGCATTTGACTTTCAAATTTGTTAACAAGAAAAATTCTAAACCATTTAAAATAATTTGCTTAGGATTTGGGCTCCAGTGGAAAAATACATATTGGAAACTCATTTATCCTTTTATTTGCAACTCTTCTCCATCCCTGGATAAACAGCCTAAGATCTATCTAACTCGTTGGTACTGAGAAAGAGGCTCTTTCTGTATTATCCTAATTAGAGCATTAATTAATAGGATTAGTAATTTTTCCTTTCCTCTGTATTCTCCCATTCTTAAAAACCAAACAGAAAACCCTTGGTGCAGATGATACCATGTTGGCAAAGGATCCTGCATCCGGCATCTGTACTCTTCTGTATGACAGTGCCCCCAGTGGCAGGTTTGGCACCATGACCTACCTCTCCAAAGCAGCCGCCACCTACATACAGGAGTTCCTGCCCTGCAGCATCTGTGCAATGCAATGAGAGCCTTGGGTCCTCTGGGAGTCTTTTGGCATTTGTCCTCTGCCTTATGCATGGTACGGAAATGTTATTACCTGATTACTTTCATCCTAAACCTTCCTATCCCATCACTCTCAATTAAAAAATATCTATTCCAATGAATAAATGAAATTCAATTATTATTGTTGACTTGTATCTAACAACAAAAAACAAATAAACCAAAAAATGAATGGTTTTAGAAGAAATGGATCTTCTTCTGGAGGCTCATTTCTAGTGTGCATATACTCAACCAGATATTTCATTGTAGACTTTAATTCTTTCATGGATCATAGAAATGTTTGTGTGTTTTACTCTATAGATATGTTACCAACCTAGTTTTCTAATATTAACTGATTCCTAAAGTTTCTTTTTCCACTGTAAATTGGAAATATCTACCCTCAGTGGCCTTTTTTTGTACATTAGATTACTGGATCATGGTTTCTTTTAGTAACCTGTTACCTCACACTGAGTAATGAAATAATTTCTGTGTAAAATTAATATCTCTGCTTTTTCCTTCTTTGTGTCTATGAAAATTCCTACTTTCACTTGAGTTAAATATTAAAAAATAAGATACAATGTGTTTAATGACTTCTTATTGACATAAAATTACACTTTATGAAGATTGTTAACATATTTATAGATAAAAATACAGAATAAAAAAAATGGAGCCTGGAACCTCGTTTCAGAGAAGAAAGGCTAAGGAAAATATTTGCTTACATAATGTATTACACATAGGGATCAGAGAGGGAATCAAAGATAGATTAATTACCTGAAGAAAGGAAGAAAACCTTTTGCAGCTACTTACCCTTTGACTCTGAAGAATGGGTCAACACAGAAACAATTTAAAATAATAGAAGTTTTTTGTTTTGACAAAGAAAAATATAAGTCTAGTTTTATCTACTTACTGAGTATTTTCTTGGTTCATCTGGTCTCTCATGCACCTACTTAAATTTCTACATACAGCATCCAGCCTCTCCAACTCTTTGCCTTTCCTATCTATTCACGAATTCTTTCACTTAAATTTGTCACTTCTTAATTCTAGTGTTTATATTTCTCTCTCTATTGGTGTCTGTGGGCATACATTTGTTTCCTGTAAACTGCAAGTGTTTGTGTGCATGCCTAAGTATTCATGACACATTTGTGCATCTAAGTACACATGGGAATTTTAATGAATATAAGTAGTTTTGATTTGTGTGTGTATACATTTAACCCAATAAATAAGTATGCAAATGTAAATGTAACATGAGGAAGCAGCAATGTGATTGTGGTCTCTGACTCTCAGACAATGGGTAGTGATGAAATACTGTAAATCCTGTTTACTGGTCTCAGTAGATAACACTACTTGAATAATGTTTCTCCTAATTTTTCTTCTCTTTATTTGAGAGTAAAAACTGCTTATTTCTCTATTGTGCTTGGACAAGTTCTTACCTCCATTCTCCGCTTCCTTGAAAATTTTACTGGTTTTTTTTTTCAAGAACAGGAGTGGGAAGAGTGAAGATATGGAACTCTCTAAGTAGTCCATACAATATGAATGACAATATTATGAATGTTGTTGTTCTTGTTATTATGTGCCATCGAGTAGATTATGACTCCAATTGCTGCAGTCACCATGTCAATCTTCCTCTCTTTCGTTGACCTCTACCTTTCCAAATATAACATCCCTTTCCATGGAATAGGATCTCTTAGCAATATGTCAAAATTATGAGAGATGAAGCTTTTCATCCAAGGAACACTCTGTTTGCACCTTTGCAAAACATATTTGTTCTATTGGCAATCCGTGGAGTAGTCAGCGTTCTTCTCCAACATATGCCTGGTTATAAAACTTTGGTTATTTTTCTCACATTATGTCAATGTACTCATTATTTCTGCATTTTTAAACTTCCATTTACTTAATATCCCTGCTCTCTACATCATGCATGTTTTAAAATAACTGTTGGTGCTGTGGTTATCTATATTGCTGTGTATATTTTCAACATAAATAAAATGAGAAAAAAGTTTCCCACTTAAGATGATATATTCTTTTTTTATTGTTCTCAAGCCAGAACCAACTCATAGCTGTCCGTTTAGTGGGACTGTAAATAGCACATGAAGAGATTACTCATCTTTTCCCCATAGGGATGCTGGTAAGTTCAAATCAAAAGAGACACAGCATTTGGTTTAGCTGTGCAACTCTATGGACTATATGGTCACCCTATATTTAGCAGAAGTATGTTTTATTGTTGCAAAACTCACAGACCTGTTCTCAAATTGTTGTTGTTTTTATGTGCCATCGAGCCACTTGTGACTCATTGTGAACCTATGTACAACATCCCTGAAACCTGCTCTATCTCGTGCCAACTTTACTCTCAGACAAACCTACCTTCATTACCCCAGCCACTGTATCAATCCATCTCATTGATGGTCTTCCTCTCTTTCTTCAACCTTCCAAACATGATGTCCCTCTCCAAGGACTGGTCCCGCCTTGCAACATGCCCAAAGTATGTCACACGAAACCTCAGAATCCTTGCCTCCAAGGAGCAGCCTGACTTCACCCTCTCTAGGTCTAACCTGTTTGTTCTCCTGGCAATCTCAAAAATTATCAAAATTCAATGCTGTTGAATTGGAACAGACTCATAGCTAAGACTCTAGTGAGTCTTCAGAGGCTGTAAATCACATGGAAGAAGACTGCTCATCTTTCTTTTGTGAAGCAGCTAGTAGACTTGAACCACGAGAGAGATGTGGACTTTGGTAGGCAGTACAACTCCCTACAAACTGGACCACCACAAATCTCATTAATCTCATGGTAAGGAAAGAGATCAGGCACAATAAAATATATAATTATACGACTCCTTTTGTGAAAATATTAGGAACAGGCTAATGTAATCTGTAGTGATTTAAATTAGAAACAAGTCCATCATAACTGGCAATTTTCTGGGGCAAACATTTATATTCTGCCATGGTTGCATCTTCTTGCCACGTTGTATGCCATATTGCAATGCTGTCCCACTTCCCAAGCATTGTCTATGAGTTGAAATGTGTATCTCTTGCAAAATCTGAAAGAACAATCCTAGAACAATCCACTTTCATGCTTACATAGTTTAGATTTCAGGGTGTTTCTTGACTATTATGTATACTGCCCTCTTCCTTCCACTACCTATATATTTTCTGTGTATTATGGTCTCCCCACTTATTCACCTGTTACAGGATGAGTCATTCCCCTCTGTACTGTTCTTCACCAAACAAAACCCCTAAACCAAAAACATTCCTGGCCTCTGATATCCTTTCAAGCTAATGTATAAGTTTGTCCCTCATTTCACAGTAAAATTTATTCCAGGAAGAAACAGTACTTAATTCTGTTGGGGTTTTTTCCCCTCCAGTCTAACTTCCTCCCTTATTTCCTGTTTTTGTTTCACTGGTTGTATTTTGTGGGTTTTGGTTTTTGTTTTGTTTAAATAAGGCACCTGTGCACTTAACATGGTCAAAGATATCTTTGGTCATTTTAGAACACATAATATTGTCCCTATCTCTTTCTTGAAACTTCTCTAGCTTTGATTTCTGAGGCACTGTATGACATTTGTCTTTCCTCAACCAGAAGAATGTCTATCTGTGTTTCATTGATTATGCAAAGGCATTTGCCTGCGTGGATCATAACAAACTGTGGCTGACTCTGAGAAGAATGGGAATCCCAGAACATTTAATTGTGCTAATGCGAAACCTATACTTGGACCAAGAGGCAGTAGTCAGAACAGAGCAGGGAAACACTGCATGGTTCAAAATTGGGAAGGGTGTACGCCAGGGATGTGTCCTGTCTCCATACCTTCTCAACCTGTATGCAGAGCAGATTATCCGAGAGGCTGGGCTCTATGAGGAGAAGTGTGGCATTAGGATTGGTGGACGATCTATCAACAATCTGCGTTATGCAGATGACACAACCCTGCTCGCTGAAACTGAGGAGGACCTCATGCACTTACTGCAGAGGGTCAAGGACTGCAGCCTTCAATATGGACTGAGGCTCAATGTCCAGAAGACAAAAATTCTCACCACTGGAATAATTGGTAGCATCAGGATGAATGGTGAAGAGATTGAGATTGTTCACAGCTTCAGTTTGCTTGGCTCCACGGTCAACACTCTTGGCACCAGTAGCCAGGAAATAAAAAAACTTATTGCGATGGGAAAGTCTGATGTTAGGGACCTCTCTAAAGTACTCAAGAGCAACGGTGTCTCTCTGGAGACTTATGTGTGCCTGATATAGGCCATGGTTTTTGCAATCACTTGTTATACATCAGAGAGTTGGACAATGACTAGGGAGGATAGAAGGAGAATTGACGCCTTTGAGCTGTGGTGCTGGAGAAGAGTATTGAATGTACCATGGACTGTCAAGAAAACAAATAGATTCATCCTAGAGAGGGTTAAACCAGGCTGCTCCTTGGAGGCAAGGATTCTGGGGCTTCGCCTGACATATTTTGGACATGTTGTAAGGAGGGACAGGTCTTTGGAGAGGGACATCATGCTGGGCAGAGTGGAGGGACGGCACAGGAGGGGAAGACCCTCTATGAGGTGGATTGATTCAGTGACTGGGGTAATTGGGATGGGTGTGTCGGAGGCAATGAGATTGGCACAGGATAGAGCAGGGTTTAGGGCTGTTGTACATAGGGTCGCTATGAGTCGCAAACGACTCGACGGCACATAACAACAACATTGCCTATAAAGAAGTATTTCTAAAAATTACACCCTTTTCTAGTGCAAGGATTCTCACCATGATGTGGGACAGTTTTTTAGTGAGATGAACTAAGCTAGTTTTGGCTGTTGGAAAGATAATGAACTATGGGGCAGCAAGAATGGAAATAAAAATACTCTGAATTTGTAGAAAGTTCAGGTGAAAGATAATAGTAGTTGGCCGTGGGCACTGGCAATACAAAAAAGTAGAAGACTATGTATTCAGGAGATGTAGTATTGATGAAAGTAATTAATGGTTATACATATTATATAATACTATTTCAATTAAAAAAAACAGTGATTCAACAGTGTGGAAATTATTGAACAACAGCATGTTGCAAGAAAGAACCAGTCCTTGCATATGGATATTATGCTTGGGAGGGTGGAGGGACAGGACAAATGAGGAAGACCGTCGATGAGATGGATTGACTCAGTAACTTGGGTAGTAAAGGTAGGTGTGTCAGAGACAGCAAGGATGGCTCATGATAGAGCAGGGTTCAGAGCTGTTGTACATATGGTCACTATGAGTCACAAATGATTTGATGGTGCATAACAACAACATCATCATTAATATTACATGCAAGCAAAATCGTGCTGAAGATTATCCAAAAACGACTGGAAGAGTACATTGATAAAGAATTACCAGAAATACAAGCTGAGTGCAGTAGAGTCTGTGGCACTAGGAACATCATTGCCAATGTCACATGTATCCTAGCTGGAAGTAGTGAGTACCAGAAGAATGTCTACCTGAGTTTCATTGACTATGTGAAGACATTTGACTGGATCACAACAAATTGTACTTAACTTTGAGAAGAATGAGGATCCAAGAACATCTGACTGTGCTCATGAGACCAGGAGGCCATTGTCAGAAGAAAGCACAGAAACACTGTATGGGTTCAAAATCAGAAAAGGAGTATGTCAGGAATGTGTCCTGTCTCCATAAATTTTCAAATGATGTGTGTAACAGATCATTCTGGAGACTAGACTATATGAGGAGGAATGTGGTATAAGGACTGGAAGAAAACTCATCAACAACCTGCGTTATGCAGATGACACAATCTTGCTTGCTGGAACTGGGGAGGGCATGAAGCACTTGCTGCAGAAGATCAAAAACTGTAGTCTTCAATATGGATTGAAGCTCAAAATCAAGAAAACAAAGATTCTCACCACTGGACCAACTGGCAGCACCGTGGTAGAATAAGAAGAGATTGAGCTTGCTTGATTCCACAATCAACACACTTGGCACTAGCATTCAGGAAATCAAGATGAATTGCATTGAGAAAATCTGTTGTTAGGGATTACTCCAGAGTGCTCAAAAGCAATGTCAGTCTAGAGACTAAGGTGTGCCTGACCCAAACAATGGTGTTTACAATTACTTGCTACACATAAGAGAGCTAGACAATTAATAAAGATAACAGAAGAAAAATTGAAGTCTTCTAATTGTGGTGCTGGAGAAGAGTATTAAACATACCATAGACTGCTAAAAGAACAAACAGGTTTGACTGGAGAGGGTGAAATTAGGTTGCTCCTTGGAAACAAGGATTTTAAAGCTCCATCTGACATATGTTTGGGAATGTTGCCAGGAGGGAAGAAAGAAGTCGTAGTGGAGGGACAGCACAAGAAAGGAAGACCCTGGATGAGATGGATTGACACCGTAACTGAGGTAATGGAGGTAGATGTGTTATAAACAGTGAGACTGGCTCTGGATAAGGTAAGATTTAGAATTGTTATGCATAGGGTATCTATGAGTCACTGTCGACTTAATGGCTTACAAAAACAACATATATATATCAACTCGTTACTCTAAAATATCAAATCATATCCATTCTATCATATCTTATAAGTTCTTCCTTCTCTTTTTCATCTTTTTTTGTGATGGGTTTTTTGTTTGTTTATTTGGTTTTTTAATTAATTTTCATGAAAGTTTACACAGACGTAGGGTTTCCAGTCATTCATTGCTGCACTTTTCTCTCTACCCACCCCCCCTCCCCCAATTCACTCTTCTGCTTGAAAAGTAAAAGAAAAGTCCTTTCATTGTTATGCAATCCCTCCCCTCAAGTCTACTCCACTATGCAGCCTTCACTCTGGACTTGTGTAATGACAAGAATACCCATTCATATGTCCCTTTTAAACAGTTTTCTCCCTCATCTGTTTCAATGCAATATACATCATTCCTCGCCTCCTTTCCTGTCTTCCCTCAACCCTGATGTTAGTCAAGTTTTACAACAGTGGCCCTATGCAATATTTGTCCTTTTGTGACTGAGATATTTCACTCAGTGTAATTTTTCATAATATTGCCATGCTAGCCTTTTTTATTTTAGTTGGTTCTGTTGTAACATTGCCCATTTCATCTCTTACTCAGGTTATTTATGTCTTTTCCTTCTTTTCTTTTGTTAGTTTTGCTAGTGGTTTGTCGATTTTATTGAGCTTTTTAAAGAGGCAAATCCTTGTTTTGTTGATGGTTTCAATTGTTTTTCTGTTTTCTATTTCATTTATTTCTGCTCTAATTTTTATAATTTCAGGTTTTTTAGAGGGAGTTGGGGTTTCTTGCTGTTCTTTTTTAATTTGTTAGAGATGTTGGGTTAGAGAGTCAATGGTCATTTTTCCTGCCTTTTGATGTGTTTACTTATTGCTATAAATTGACCTCTGGTTACTGCTTTGGCTACTTCCTCAAAGGTTTTGGTAAGTGGTCTTTTCATTGTCATTTGTTTCAAGAAACTTTTTCATTTCATTTTTTATTTCTTCTAGTACCCAGTTATGTTCAAGCAAGGTGTTGTTCAGCCTCCAAATGTATGGTTTTTGTCTCCTTTATCTTGTTATTAATTTCCAATTTTTGGCATTGTGGTCTGAGAAAATGCTTTGTATTATTTCTTTTTTTAATTTATTGATGCCTGCCTTGTGACCAAAAATATGATCTATTCTGGAGAATGTTCCATGCACATTGCAGAAGAAGGTATGTTGTGTTTTGGGGGGAAGTGCATTAGCCTATAAATATCTATGAGGTCGAATTGGTTTATTGTGTGGTTTCATTCTTGAGCATCTTTGTTGGAGTTTTTTTTTTCTGGTAGTTCTATCTTTTCTTGAGAGTGGTGTATTGAAGTCTCCAACTAAGGTAGTAGTGTTGTCTATTTTCTTTTTTAGTTTTGTTAATATTTGATTGATATATTTTGCAGGTCTTTCATTTGATGCATAGATATTTATTATTGTTATGCCCTTTTGTTCTATTGACCCTTTCAGCACTATGTAGTGACCTTCCTTTTCCTTTGTGATGGTTTTTGCTTTGAAATTTATTTTATTGGAGATTAATATCACTACTCCTGCTTTTATTCTGGTTGCCATTTGCTTGGTATCTTTTCCCCCCAACCTTTTATTTTTAGTCTTTCTTTACCTTCATTTTTCAGGCATTTCTCTTGTAGACAACATTTTGATGGATGTTGGGTTTTTATCCAATCTGCTACTCTTCTTCTCTTCAGGGTGAATTCAGACCTTTCACATTCAATGTGATTATTGAAAGGCAGGTTTTTGTTGCTATCCTTTTGTTGAGTTCTTTTTGGTGGTGTTGCTAGTTACTTTGGGCCATACTGTTTTCTGTGGTACCTCTGTGAGAAGGACATCTCTGAGTGTTTCCTGCAATGCTGGTCTTCTTTTTACAAACTTTCTTAGGTTCTGTTTTTCTGGGAAAATCTTGATCTCTCCTTCATATTATTGGATAATTTTGCTGGGTATAGTATTCTTGGTTGACAGTTGTGTTCTTTGAGTGTTTGATATATGTACTACCACTCACTTCTTGCTCGCATAGTTTCTGCTGAGAAATCACCACTTCATCTTATCTGCTCTCCCTTATGGGTTACTCTTTTTTCTCCCTCATTGCTTTCAGAATTCTCTCCTTATTTTTGGTTCTGGCAAATTTAACTATGATATGCCTTGGTGTTTTTCTTGTGGGGTCTATTTTATATGGTGTTCACTGAGTTTCTTGAAAATATATTCTCTCATTCTTCATTATGCCTGGGAATTCTTCCTCTAGTAATTCTTCCTCAACTTTTTTGGTGCCTTTACTTGCTTCTTCCTATTCTGGGATTCCAATGATGCATATGTTATTTCTCTTGATGGTGTCACATATTATTCTTAGGTTTTCTTCTTTTTTCTTCATTTTTGAGTCTACTTTTTGCTCTAGCATATCAGTGATGACAATTCTATCTTCTATTTCACTGGTTCTGTGTTCCATCTCTTCAATTCTGCTCATGTGTCGCTCCGACATGTTGACAGCATCTGAAACATTGAACATCACATTTTGGATCATGGTTTCTTGTTTTTCCAGTGCTTCTAATGCCTTGTTTGTTTTATCTACATTATTCTGGGTTCTTTTTTAGAGCTTCTCCTGGTTTTTGCTTGTAGTATCCTGTAATTTATCAAGTTTGTCTTTCATCCATTGAAAATATTCTATCATTGTTCTTTTAAATTCTTTGTCAGAAAGTTCCATCAGACTTTCTGGCTTCAGGAAATCCACTGATACTGTGTCACCCTTTGGGGGTGACATCTTGCTTTGTGCTTGTGTTGTATGTGGGATAGCTTGCTTTCTTTGAGACATTGATATGTTCTTCATCTGAAGACAATGCTCTGGAGATCAGTTGGGCAGCTACCCCACTTGTTTTTTTCTCTGAACTTCTGAATCTGGGAAAGGTCAGTTCAGAAACTGTAAGAGCAACCTCTTGTAGGTAAGTCAGATCAAGGTGGTCCAGAATAAAGACAAGTTGATTGACTGGATGTGCAGGCACAGGGTGGAGCCAAATGGAGTGGGGCAAGCACGGGGGCTGGGTGACTACAAGGGTGGGTCAACCACTTTGGGGACCTCACTCAGACCTCATCTGTCCAGGTGTGCTCATAATTGGGGTCCCTACTCAAATTCCAGATGTCCATCTCCCACCCAGTGGTTTTCACTGAGTGGTACTTACCCAGGTGCCCTTGTGCAGCAGCCCCTGCCCAAGCAGAGTCCTGGGTCCAGTGGGACCCGATAAGACAAAGTCAAATTCCCACCAAAACACTCACCTCTGGCTGGTCTGCGGTGTCCACAAAAGTTCATTCAAATTCCCACTGGCAGGCTCATTCCTGGGCAATTGGTGTGGCCCAAGAGAGCTCAGCCAAATTCCCACCAGTGGGCTTGCTCTTGTGTCCTCTCCCAGGCAATTGGTGATGCCCAAGAAAACCCAGTCAGGATCCTACCATCCTGCCCAATTGTGGGTGGTTGGTGGGGGCACAGAAAAATTCAGCCAAATTCCAACAGATTCACTGGGTCTTAGTGGGGTTTAACAGAACTCAGCCAGTATACCCCAACCTTTCTCCTCCCGAATCAGTCCCACAGAAGCTAGGCTGTTGGTTTCTGGCTATGGCTGGTTCTGCAGAATGGCTTTGTGTCCCTGTAGCTCTGAAACGAATTGTTTTAACAAAATTTCCAGTTCACAATTCTACTGTCCATCTCGTGCATTGTTGATCAGTCTCTATGTGGCTTCAAAGGCTCTCTAGGGGCCCTGGGGCACTGCCTGGGGTGCAGGGCTGGGGCACCGACAGGGTCAGGGGCACGGGACTGGGGCACGATGGGGAGCGCAGGGGCACTGCCAGCGGTGCAGGGCTGGTGGTCCACTCACAGATGTTAAACTGCCAAGTCACTTGTCCTCAGCACATCCTGTGTTGCTGCTCTGCCCACGTCACTGCTCTCTGCCCACGTCACTGCTCTCTACCCTCCAACTTTTTTATATTAGGACTCTGAGAAGAATGGGAATCCCAGAATACTTGATCGTTCTAAGGTGAAACCTATATTTGGACCAAGAGGCAGTTGTCAGGACAGAGCAGGGAAAACACTGCATGGTTCAAAATTGGGAAAGGTGCATGCCAGGGCTGTGAGATATATATATATATGTCTTTTCAACCTGTATGCAGAACAGATTATCTGAGAGGCTGGGCTCTATGAGGAGAAGTGTGGTGTCAGGATTGGTGGAAGATCTATTAGCAATCTGCGTTATGCAGATGACACAACCCTGCTTCCTGAAATGGAGGAGGACCTGAAATACTTGCTGCAGAGGGTCAACGAGTGCAGCCTTCAATATCGATTGAGGCTCAATGTCAAGAAGACAAAGATTCTCACCAATGGACCAATTGGCAGCATCAGGATAGATGGTGAAGAGATTGAGATTGTTAACAACTTTAGTCTGCTTAGCTTCACGGTCAACACTTTTGGCACCAGCAGCCAGGAAATAAAAAAAAAAACGTATTGTGATGGGAAAGTCTGCTGTTAGGGACCTCTCCAGGGGACTGAAGAACAATGGCGTCACTCTGGAGACTAAGGTGCATCTGACTCCAACTAATATTCAAATAATAAATAGTTCTGTTGAACCTACCCTGTGCAACATTTTCCCTTCTCTGTTTTCATTTCCCCCACTCTTATTGACTGCAAATGTGGAAAATGTCAATGGAGAAACTCAATATCAGAAGTAAAAACCAAGCCAAGGTATGCCTTGGAACATCCCTTGGAACAGACTGTCAGTTACTCACATGCAGGTTCAAATTGATATTGAAAAAAATGAAACAAATGCATAAGAGCCAAAATACACCTTTGTGTCCCTCAAAGCTGAATTAAAAAATTCTATTAATAATTTATATATTAGCAATAAGGTTGAACCACAATAATGATTATTGAATATAGGTATATGAAAATGGACACCAAGGAAACACTTCTACTTTCAATAGTTAGCATAAAAAAACTTTCTTCTAGCATGTGTACATATTTTATATAAACATTATTATATGTATTTTACCCAAATAATTTTCTAAATATTCATATCTACTTCCCATTAAAAATCCATTAACTTATGTGTGTGGGGGGTGTTTTTCTCAATCAAATATATTTAATAATTTTTATATTCTATTGTTTTTAAAGTTTTATACTGGTTTACATACAAAGTTCCTAAAGTTTGCATACATTATTTTTCACATTGGATCTTTTCCACTTCCTTTATCCATTCCCCTCTTTACCCTTAAAAGTGTGTGACCTTATAATTAAGCCACCCTCTTGGATCCTCATACTCATTCTGCAATAATCGTCTTACACAGTATTTGTCTTTATGAGACTGACTTCACTTAATATAATGCTTTCCAGTCCCTCCCTTGTTAGGTCATAATTTAGAAAATCATAGCTTCTGAGTGCTGTATAGTATTCCATTGTGTGAATGTATCATAATTTCTCAATCCATCCCATTTTGGTTCAGCATTTATTATATGTATTTTGCCCAAATAATTTTCTAAATCTTCATATCCACTTTCCATTTAAAAAATCCATTAAACTATGTGGGTTTTAAAATTTTTATTAACTTTAATGAAAGTTTACAGAGATTTTGGATTTCCATTCATTCATTGTTGCACTTTTCTCATTGCCCAACCTCCCTTGCCCCAGTTTGCTCTTCACTTTGAAAAGTAAAAGAAAAAATATTTCATTCTTAGACAATCGCAAGTCTGCTCCACTATGCAGTCTTCGTTTTGGACTCCTGTCAGGACAATAATACCTATTCATATATCCCTTTAAACAGTTCTTTTCCTCATCTGTTTAAATGTAGTATACATCATTTATCCCATCTTTTTCCGTCTCCCCCCAAGCCCGAAGTCAGTCCCATTTTACAAAAGTGGCACTATGCAGTATTTGTCCTTTTGTGACTGAGATATTTCACTCAGCATAATGTCCTCTGGGTCACCAATTTTGTATAATATTTCATGAGTTCCTTGTTCTTTAATGCAGTGTAGTATTTTATTGAGTGAATATACCAGAGCTTCTCTATCCATTCATTTGTTGATGGACATTTATGTTGTTTCCAACTCTTTGCTATTGTGAAAAAAGTGGTGATAAACATGGTGTGCATGTGTTTTGTTTTGTTTTTTAAATTTTAAGAATAGATATGAAGGAATTGCTTGAGCCTCACCTAGAAGCTTGTAGCCTTTGGGATGGGCAGCTAGCAGTCAGAGAACCTCTCCTTTTACACTCTACTCTTCTTCAGGCCTTCAGGCCAAGAGGTGAACACCCACATACAGGAACCAGCCAAAACTTCACTCACCCCTGAGACATCATTCTGCTCTGGCCTCCAAGTCCCTTAACTGGAATGCTCCAGTAATAACAAATCACAGGAATATGGTTCTGGAGCAGAAGAACAGAGACAAAGTCTTTCCTGCAACACCACTAGAGATACTGATGAAGAGAAATATGGCTGCACCACTCCACAGACCAGGGAAACAATAGATCTTAGGATAGAGTGCTGCAATTAAAAAAAAAAAAACAAAGCCTTCCAACCAAGAGAACTTAAATGTGGGATGAAAGATGAAGAAAAAGAAGCAATGGTTCTCCACACCCAGAAAACTTTTTCACAGACTCAGAGAGGGGAAAAAATCACAGGTAGAGTGAGTTGCCCTCTACTTTGGTACTGGACTGTTGAGCTCCCCAACTGAAGCAAGTCTTTCCATGAGCCCGGGAACCAGAAATGAATTCAGGTAGGGCAAACTTCACTTCCCTCTTCTAGCATAGTGAGCTCCTCAGCCAAGGTGGCCAAACCAAGGACATGCTAGGGTCACAGGCAAGAAAATTCTATAACAACAATGACATCGAAGATGTAGACTACCTCATTCCTCACACAAACTCAAGGTAAGTTGTGATCCAAAAAATGTGTTCAAAACAAAAAATCAGTGCATCTCCTCAAGCCAGAAAGTCTGTTGGAACTTTCTGACAAAAAATTCAAAAGAACAATGATCAAATATTTTCAATGAGTGAAAGAAAAACTTGAAGAATTGCAAGATTCTACATATAAAGGCCAAGTGGAAATTTTTTAAAATGAATAAATTTCAAGATAATGCAAATAAAACACATGAGATAAAAGAAACCTCAGATAAACAAAAAAACGGCAATCCAGAATATTAGGACCAATGTTTCTGAAGCTGTGAATATATTGGAGGGACAGATGAGTAGACTTGAAGAGGTAGAGCACAGAATCAGTGAAATAGAAACTAGAATTCTAAGTACGGATACACTAGAGCAAAAATCAGAATCAAAAGGGAAGGAAAATTAAGAAAGCCTAAAAATAATGTGGGACACAATCAAGAGGAATAGCATGCGTACAATTGGAATCCCAGAACAGAAAGAAGCGCAAAAATGGCACTGAGAAAGTTGTGGAAAACTTACTAGAAGAAAACTTTACAGGTCTCATGAAGAATGAGAGAATAGAAATTCAAGAACCAAAAAAGAAATTAATCCAAAAAGAAAAAAACAAGGCATATAATCATCAAATTTGTCAGGATCAAAGACAAGGAGAATATTCTGAAAGCGATTAAGGGAAAATAAAAAGTAATCTATAATGGAAATAAAATAACACTAAATGCTAATTTTTCAGCAGAGCCATAAGAGAATAGAGTGAAATGACATATATCAAACACTCAAAGAACACAACTGTCAACTGAGAATTCCCTACCCCCAAAAAAACTGTCTATAAAATATGGCTGAGAAATTAAAATAGTCACATAAAAGCAGTAAGAGAGTTTGTAAAAACAAGACCAACATTGCAGGAAATACTGAAGCAAGTCCTTTTCACAGAGATTCCACAGAAAGAAGGATGGATCAAAGTAACCAGAAGCCACACCAAAAAGTACCCAACAGAACAATAGCAATAAAACATTGGTTCTCAATAATTTCTCTGAATGTGAATGGCTTAAATGCACCTGTGAAGCGAAAAAGAGTAGCAAATTGGATAAAAAAACAAAATCCATCAACATGTTGTCTATAAGAGACATACTAAAAATAAAAGGATGGGGTAAAGATACTAAGCAAATGACAATCGGGAAAAAAAGCCCAAGTAGCAATAATAATCTCAGTGAAAATGGATTTCAGCAAAAAAACTACCCAAGATGACAAGGAAGAACACTCTATAATGCTTAAAGAGTCAAGACAATAAGAGGGCATAGCCATAATAAATATCTATGCACCAAATGATGGCGCTGAAAATTACACAAAGCAAACATTAATAGGGAAAAAATAGACATCATCACAATAGCAGTTGGAAACTTCAATACCACTTTCATAAAAAGATAGAACTACCAGAAAGTAACTCAATGAAGATGCTGAAGAATTAAACTGCAGCTATTGCTGCCAGTTTAGGGCCTATGTCAGGAAAAGGAAGTCTTACTCATATACAGTGCCAACCAAAGGTAATAAAGGAGGTCAGAATTGCTTCCACTGTGGAAAGCTGGGCCACTTCAGTAAACAGTGTCACAGACGAGAGCCACAGATAGGC
>NW_006399928.1:5366092-5373608 GCF_000299155.1 Elephantulus edwardii | reverse complement strand
TTTGACAAGCACTGTGGCAATTGGACAATTAAAACAGACATTCGGGGGTGGGGGGGAAGAACGAACTGAGGAGGAGGGTAGAGAAAACAGTGCAACAATGAATGAATGAAAACCCAAAATCTCTGTAAATGTTCATTAAAACTAATAAAATTTAATAATAATTAAAAAAACAGAGGAGAAAGAAAAGACTGAAATAAGTGTCAGAAGAGGCTCTGAATATTGCACTATCGTGCTTAGAAGCCAAAGCATAGGGAAGAAATTAAGAAATTGAGGAGCTGAACAGAGATTTCAAAAGGCAGCATAGGATGACAAAGAAAGGTAGTATAATGAAATGTGCAAGGAGCTAGAGTCAGAAAATCAAAAGGGGACAAACTAGCTCAGCATTTCAAAAGCTGAAGGAAGTGAAGAACAAATTTAAGGCTCAAGTTCAATACTTAAGGATGCTGAAGGCAGAGTGTTGAATGACCCATGAAGTATCAAAAGAAGATGGAAAGAGTACAATACCAAAAAGAATTGGCTGACACAGAAGAATTTCATGAAACAACATATGATCAAGAGCCTAGGGTGATGAAGGAGGAAGTTCAAGTTGCTCTGAAGGAATTGGCAAAACATAAGACCCTAGGAATTGATATATCACAAACAGATTCTTCCCTGGACATATGCACCAGTTTATGCCAAGAAATCTGGAAGACAACTACCTGGCCAAGTGACAAGAAAAGATTTGTCTTTGTTCCCATTCCAAGAAAAGGTGACCCAACAGAGTGTGGAAATTATCAAACAATATCACTAACATTACATGCAAA
Source organism: Elephantulus edwardii (assembly GCF_000299155.1). Taxonomy (NCBI): domain Eukaryota; kingdom Metazoa; phylum Chordata; class Mammalia; order Macroscelidea; family Macroscelididae; genus Elephantulus; species Elephantulus edwardii. The sequence continues at coordinate 5,372,805 of NW_006399928.1, read as the reverse complement.
CAAGATCCTGCTGAAGCTTAGCCAGAAACGATGGGAACTGCTAGATGTGCAGGCTTGGTTTAGAAGAGGCAGTGACACTAGGAACACAATAGCCAACATTAGATGGGTCTTGGCTGAAAGGAGAAAGTACCAGAGGAATGTCTATCTGTGTTTCATTCACTATGCTAAGGAATTTGACTGTGTATATCACAACAAATTGTGGCTAATCCTGAGAAGAATGGGGCTCCCAGAACACTTAATTGTGCTCATGTGAAACATATACTTGACCAGAAAGTAGTAGTTAGAACAGAGCAAGGAAACACTGAGTGGTTCAGGATTAGGAAAGGCATAGATCAGGGATGCATGTTATCTCCATAGTACTTCTAATACAATATTGAATTGTTGTTTTCGGGTGTCACTGAGTCGAGTACTCCCAATAGCAACTTTATTAACAACAGATTTGTACACAGTCACAGTGTCAATCCACCTAGTGAGGCTCTTCCTTTCCACCTTTCCAAGCACAATGTCCCTGTGCAAGGAATATCCTCTCCTAGCAACATGGCTTTACCACTATACTACTACAGCTATCTTCTTTGTTTAGTGTTCATAGGGTTTTCTTTTATTTAGGAAGAAGATGGCCCATCTTGCTTCCTAGTCTGTTTTAATAAGGGAACTCCTCCAAAACCCATACATGATGGGAAACCCTTTTGGAATTTGACACACCAGTGGCAAGAATTTCAGTATCACAATAATCCCAAGTAATCTCAGTACAAGAAATTCAGACAAGTGCTGCACCACTTACAACACTGTTCTCTCCAAACACAATCAATATCAGCTGATTGTCAACAAGATCAGATACAGCTTACACTTGATTGCTAACACAATTAGAAAGGCCCAAACAGTTTACCCCCAGCTTTCAAGTAAATCACAAACACTTACCCACCAGGACACAACTATGCCAAGCTAAGGCTCACTCACAGGTAGGACAAGACTGACTTTTACATACAAAGGCCTGCCCACAAGAACCTGTTTGCCTACACAAGAGGCTTCTCACACAAACTGATTGTAAACAAGATCAGATACAGTTAATCACCTTACACTTGATTGCTAACACATGACATGATTTTGTGAAGGGTGTAGGGTTGGTGAAGGAGAGAAAAACCCTCAACCTGGTGGATTGACACAGTGGCTCTTGCAATGGGCTCTTGTGTATCAGGAAGTGTGAGGATGGCACAGGACAGGATTGGGTTCAGATATTTTGTTGCTATGAGTTGTGCTGGACTTGATGGCACCTAATAACAACAAAATACATGGCTGAAGTATGAAAGATGAAGCTTTATAATTTTTGCCTCCAAAGAGCTTTCTGGCTACACTTTCCACAAGACATATTTGTTTGTTCTTTGGGCAGTTCATGAGATATTCAATACTCTTCTCCAACACCACAACTCAAAGGCATCAATTCTTCTTCTGTTATGTTTATTCATTGTCCAAATCTCAGATGCATGGAAAATTATCGGATATACCATGGCCTGAATCAGACACACCTTAGTTCTCAAATTTATATTATTACTCCTCAATAATTTGGAGATGTGCTTAACTGCACATTTTCACAGTGCAATGTACTGCTGGTACCAAACAAAAGTGGATCTAAGTAAGATGAAATAGTTGACAGTTTCAATCTTTTCTCAATCTGTCATGATGTTGCCTATTAGTCCAGTGGTAAGAATTTTTGTTTTCCTGATGTTAATATGAAATTCATATTCTAGGAGAATAGCTAGAAGGCTATATTCTTTGATCTTCTGCAACAAGTGTTTCAAATCCTCCTCAATTTTAGCAAGCAAAGTTGTGTCCTCTACATAACACAAGTTATTAATGAGTCTTCTTCTGACATTGGTGCCATGTTATTGTTGTTGTTGTTATGTGCTACTGAGTCCCCTGTGACTCATAGTGACCCTATGTACAACAGCCCTAAATCCTGCCCTATCCTGTGCCAATCTCACTGTCTCTGAAACACCTACTCCCATTACCCCAGTCACTGGATCAATCCACCTCATTGAGGGTCTTCCTCTCCTGCACTGTCCCTCCATTCTCCCAAGCATGACGTCCTTCTCCAAGTTCTGGTCCCTCCTTGCAACATGTCCAAAGTATGTCAAACGAAGCTTCAAAATCCTTGCCTCCAAGGAGTAACCTGGTTTCACCTTCTCCAGGACAAACCTTTTGTTTTCTTAGCAGGTCATGGTATATTCAATACTCTTCTCCAGCACCACAGTTCAAAGGCATCAATTCTCCTTCTATCACCCCTACTCACTGTCCAGCTCTCTGATGGATAGCAAGTGATTGCAAAGACCATGGCCTGTATCAGGCGCACCTTAGTTTCCAGATTGACAGTGTTACTCTTCAGTACTTTGGAGAGGTCTCTGACAGCAGACTTTCCCAATGCAATTTGTCTTTTAATTTCCTGGCTGCTGGTACCAAAAAATATTAATTGTAGGGCCAAGCAAACTAAGGCTGTTAACAATCTCAGTCTCTTCAACATCTATCATGATGCTGCCAATTGGCCCAGTGATGAGAATCTTTATTTTCTTGATATTAAGTTTCAATTCATATTGAACGCTTCAGTCCTTGAACTTCTGCAGCAAGCAGGTCCTCCTCAGTTTCAGCAAGTAGGGTTATGTCATCTGCATAACGCAGATTGTTGAAGAATCTTCCTCCAATCCTGATGCCACATTTCTCTTCATACTGCCCAGCCTCCCAGATGATCTGTTCTGCATACAGATTGAAAGGTATGGAGACAAAATACATCCCTGGTGTACACCCTTCCCAATTTTGAACCATACAGTGTTTCCTTGCTCTCTTCTGATGACTGCCTCCTGGCCCAAGTATAGGTTTTGCATAAGCATGATCAAGTGGTCTGGGATTTCCATTCTTCTCAGAGTTAGCCACAGTTTGTTGAGGTATAATATGAGATGGACTGGCATGGGGCATTTTTAGTCAGGCGATCATGTGATCTCCAATGCAGGAGATGAAAAGGTGAGGAAAAACAGGGTTGTTTCCATAGTTTAAAAGGTCATTTCTAGATCCATCTTGAAAATATTGTGACAGGATAATATCCATACACAAACAAGGAAGTCTACTGAATACCACTTGATATCATATTCTTCAGAAAGTCCAGCTTCTCAAATAATTTACTCAGCATACAGATTGAATAGGTATCAAAAGAGGATACAACCCTGATGCACTCCTTTCTTAATTTTGATCCATGTAGTATTCTCATACTCTGTGCTTTGGGATTCTTTTTTTTTTTCAATTTTATCCCTAAATTCTTATGACCCACAAAGTCAAATGCCTTTGCATAGGCAATAAAGCATAAATAGACACTCCTATGGTATTCTTTACTTTCAGTCAGGATCCATCAGACATCAGCAATGGTAACCATGGTGCAATGACCTCTTTTAAATTCTGCTTAACTTCTGGTAGTTTCCCATCTATGTACTCTTACAGCCATTTTATAATGATCTTCAAGCAGTATTTTGTTTGCAAGGTGATATTAAGGATACTGTTTTATAGTTTTGACATTCTGTTGGATCACTTTTCTTGGGAATAGGAACAAATATGGATCTCTTCCAGTAAGTTGGTGACACAAATGTGCTCCAAATTTCCTGGCTTACACTGGTGAGCACGTCCAGGGCTGTATACGTTAGTTGAAATATGTCAATCGATATCCCATTGATTCATAGCTTCAATTTCTTCCTTCACTATCACTGGTTCCTGCTCATAAGGTACATTCCGAAATGTTAAGTTGGGAAAGTGGGAATCTTGTACGGTCCCTTTAGTCTTTCTCCATTGAGAATAAGGTTAGCTCTTGGTTTTGTGAATATAATTTTCACTATGTCGAGCAAATTTCCTTATAATTCTATTTTCTTGAGTATTTTAATAAGGAAGTAGTGTTGGATTTTCTGAAAGGCCTTTTCTGTATCAATTGATCAGATCATATGGTTCTTATTCTTTGCTTTATTAATGTGATGAATTATATTGATTGGTTTTCTTATGTTGAAACATCATTGCACACATTTTTAGAATCCCACTTGGTCATGATGAATTTTTTTATATATATATACTGTTGGCCAGATGAGCTGTGGGAGGATATCAAGAATGTTATCCATGAAGAATGCAAAATGTCATTACAAAGACAAAGGAGGAAGAAAAGACCAAGATGGATGTTGGAAGAAATCCTCAATATTCTTCTAGAGTGCCAAGAAGCTAAAGTAAAGGGAAGAAATCAGGAAGTTAAGGAGCTGAACAGAAGATTTCAAAAGGCAGCTTGATAAGAAAAAGCAAAGTATTATAAAAAATGTGCAAAGAGCTGGAGTCAGAAAAATTAAAAGGAGTGAAATCACTTGGCACTATTTAAGCTGAAGAAACTGAAGAACAAATTTAAGGCTCAAAGGCAGAATATTGAATGATCTACAAGGGGTACACAGAGTCATTGTACCAAAAAGAATTGGCTGATACAGAAGAATTTCATGAAACAACATATGCTTGTCTATGGTGATGAAGGAGGGAGTTCAAGTTACTCTGAAAGAACTGACAAAAAACAAGGTCCCAGGAATTGATGGAATACCAATTGACATATTTTAACAAACACATGCAGACCTTGAAGTGCCCACCAGGTTGTGCCAAGAAATCTGGAGGACAACTACCTGGCTGACTGGAAGAGATTCATATTCATTCTCATCCAAATAAAAATGTGACCCAACAGAGTGCAGAAACTGTCAAATGACATAATTCATATCACATGCAAGCAAAACCATCCAAAAACAACTAGAACATTGACAGAGAATTGATAAAAATTCAAGCCGAGTTAGAAGAGGCCATGGCACTAGGGACATCATTGCAATGTCAGACTGATCTTGGCTGAATGTAGAGAGTACCAGAGAAGTGTCTATCTGCATTTCATTGATTATGCAAAGGCATTTGATTGTATGGATCACAACAAATTGTGACTAACCCTGAGAAGGACGGGAATCACAGAACACTTAGTTGGGCTCGTGTGAAACCTATTCTTGGACCAGGAGGCAATGGTCAGAACAGAGCAAAGAAATATTATTACATGGTTCAAAATCAGGAAAGGAGTATTTCCGGGATGCATCTTGCCTTCATATCTTTTCAATCTATATGTGGAACAGAACATTCATGGATTTGGACTTTATGAGGAGGTGGCATCAGGATTGGAGGAAGACTCATTAATAACCTGTGTTATGAAGATCACGCAACCTTGCTTTCTGAAACTGAGAAGGTCCTGAAGCATTTGCTACTGAGGGTCAAGGACTGGATTCTCCAATATTAATTGAAGCTCAACATCAAGAAAACAAAGATTCTCACCACTGGGCCAACTGGCAGCACCATGATAGATTGAGAAAGGGATTGAGATTGTTAACAATTTCAGCTTGGTAAGTTCCACAATCAACACTGTGGGCATTAGTAGTAAAAAAATCCAAAAACAAATTGCATTAGGAAAATCTGCTGTCAGGGACTTCAGAGTACTGATGAGCAATGATGTCAGTCTAGAGACTAAGGTGCACCTGTTCCAGGCCATGGTCTTTACAATTACTTGCTATGCATCAGAGAGCTGGACAAAGACCAAAGATGACAGAAAAAGGTTGATGCCTTTAAATTGTGGTGCTGGAGAAGAGGACTGCCAAGACAACAAACTGATATGTCTTAGAAATGTATTAGAGAGACAAGGAACAAGCTGTTTTGTGGCGGTAAGGATTTTGAAGTTTTGGTTGACATACTTTGATCATCTTGCCAACAGGGATCAGTCCTTGAAGAAGAATATCATACTTTGAACAATAGAGGGACAGTGCAGGAGAGGAAGTCCCTGCATGAGATGTATTGACACAGTAAGTGAGGTTGGCTTATGATAGAGCAGAGTTAAGAGCTATTGAGAATAGGATCGCTACGTGTCGGAGTCGACTGGATGGCACATAACCACAGCAACTTTTGGACTGTGTTCTCCAGAATTTTGTGAATGATTTTAGTATCTATGTTCATGAGAGATATTGCTCTATAGATTTCTTTTTGTTAATGTCTTTGCCTGTTTTTTGTATTAATGTTATGTTTGCTTCATAGAATGATTCTTGGAGCATTCTTTCTTTTACTATTTTTTAAAATAATTAAGTAGAATTGAGAATAATTCATCTCTGACTGTTTGGTAGAATTGAGTCATGGAGCCATCTGAGCCAGAACTTTTCTTGAAGACATTTTAAAAAGTTGTTAACTTATGACCTTTTAAAAAAATTTGTTAATATGTTTGAATACAATAATTCATTTACATTGTGTTTCATTAATGTACATCAGGTTTTGTTTTCCAGTCCTCCCTCCACCAGCCATCAAATTCTGAGACCCTGTGATTTCTCTCCTTCCTACTCTCAGCTCCCACCCCCATTCCTTCCTCTTCCCTCTTTGAATATCCATGCACATCTTACTGGTTTTGCTTTTTTACAATGATGGTCTTATACAGTATTTGTTCTTATGTGCCTGAATTTGTTTATTCAGCATAATGCACTCTAGCAGCTCCCAACATACAGTATTTATCAAAATCATTGCTCCTGAGTGTTGTATAGCATTCCAGGACATTTCTTTTTTTTTAAATTTAGATTGTTTATTTTTCATTTCAATGAACATCTACAGAGATTTTGGGATTCCATTCATTCATTGTTGCACCCTTCTCC
>NW_006399928.1:5364365-5365992 GCF_000299155.1 Elephantulus edwardii | reverse complement strand
ATTAAATATATTTAAAATTAAAAGGTTAAAAAAAGTATTATCCATAAAGGAAAGCACTTGTAACACATTCTTAAACACATTACCAAAAAAAGTAAATGAGTAGTATGATGTCACATTATGCCTTGATATAAACATTAAAATACTGTTGAGAGTAAAAAAAAAAATTAAACCATACAATCAACCAACTAGATATCAAAGATATATAGAGGCTAGAAGGATGGGCAAGCTCCTCCCATGCTATTTACTGTCTCTGAAAACCCACCGGAGGGTCAGGTATGTTCTGACTCTACGGTACACAACAACAACTACCACTCCAAAATACGTCAGTATACATTCTTCTCCAGCACTCAAGGAACATTCTAAAAATAGATCATATTTTAGGTCACAAAATAAACCTTAATAAATTTAAAAAAAACAGAAATAATGCAAAGAATTTATTTCAGATAACAATGCTAACAAATTAGAAATAAAAAAAGAAGAAGATAAAGTAGAAAATCTTATACGCCTGGAAGCTGAACAACACCCTGCTAAAATATGAGTGGGTAATAAAAAAAATTATAAGAAATGAAACCAAAAAGTTTCTTGAAACAAATGAAAATGAAAACACAACTTACCAAATCCTCTGGAATACAGCAAAAGCAGTACTTAGAGGTCAATTCATAGCAATAAGCAGACACACCAAAAAGGAAGGAAAAATCATAATCAAATCTTTAAATCAACATCTCTAACAAGAAAAAATACTGAGAAGCTCAATATCACCTGTGAAAACTAGGCCAGGTGTTAATTGTGGAATAGATCATCAACAACTCATATGTAAGTTCAAACTGAAGCTAAAGAAAATGAAATCAAACCAAAGTTTGACCTTGAGTCTAACCTATCAGAATTTAAAGATCATCTCAGGAACAGGTTTGAACTCTTGAGCACTAATGAGTGAAGGCCAGATGAGCTGTGGAGGATATCAAGAATATCATCCATTTTCTCTACAGCGACAAAAAGATTACAGAGCCGGAACTAAGAGAAACAATACCTTTCACAATAGCTAATCACAAGATTAAATACTTGGGAGTAAATTTAAGCAGAAGTACAAAGAACATTTTCCAAGAAAATTACAAAACATTACTACAAGAAAAAAAAAAGAGATCTTGAAAAGTGGAAGAATATCCCTTGCTCATGGATAGGAAGACCCAATGTTGTGAAAATGGCAATACTACCAAAGGCAATTTACACATTTAATGCAATCCCAATACAAATACCAATCCGATTTTTCAACGAGATGGAAAAGGCTATCTCTAGTTTCGTGTGGAATGGAAAGAAGCCCCGAATAAGCAAAGCACTCCTTAAGAATAGAAGAATGGTAGGAGGTATCTCACACCCTGGTTTCAAATCCTACTACACTGCCGTAGTGGTAAAGACAGCGTGGTACTGGTACAATGACAGACACATAGATCAATGGAATAGAATTGAGAATCCGGAGATCAGCCCATCTATTATCTATGCTCAACTGATTTTTTTTAAAGGAGATGAAATCAGTCATGTGGGGAAACGACAGCCTTTTAAACAAACGGTGTTGGCAAAATTGGAAAAATATCTGCAAAGGACTCAAGCAAGACCCACACCTCACTCCATA
>NW_006399928.1:5354092-5355789 GCF_000299155.1 Elephantulus edwardii | reverse complement strand
TCAGTCTTACCCCCACCCCAATGCCAGCCTCATTCTACAACAGTGGCCCCATATAGCATTTGTCCCTTTGTGACTGAGATACCTCACTCAGCATAATGTTCCAGGACATTTCTTATGAGGAAGTTTTTTTATGGCCAATTTCTTTCTTTTTTGTGACAGGCCTGTTCAAGTATTCTACACGTGTTTGGGTCAATCTGTGTAGGGCAGTTGTATCAAGGAATTTGTCAATTTCCTAAAAGATTTCAAATTTGTCAGAGTACAGATTTTCTGAGTACTCTGATATTTTCCGATTTAATTTCATTTGGTTCTGTTGTGATGTTGCCGCTATCATTTTTTTTCTTTCTTTCGTGTATGTACCGTCAAACTGGATCTGACTGGTACAGCAGGAGATTGCCCCTCTTCCTCCAGCAGAGCATCTGGTGGATTCAAACCACACACCTCTGGGATTGCAGTGCAGCTTCTTGTCACTAGGCCACCAGAGCTCCCTACCTCTATCATTTCTAAATCAAGTTATCTGAATCTTCTCTCTCTCTCTCTTTTTTCCTTTTGTTAGCCAGTGGTTTGTCAGTTTTACTGACCATTTAAAAAAAAAAAAAGAACAAACAAAAAAAACCCAGCTTCTGGTCTTATTGATGGTTTCGGTTGTTTTTCTGTTTTCTGTCTCATTGATGTCAGCCCTTGCCCTTATAATTTCATTTCTTCTAGACACTATAAAATTAGATTGTTGTTCTTTTTCTAGTTTATGAAGGTGTTGAGCTATTAATTGATTTTTCTTCTTTCTTCCTTTTTTTGTGTGTGTGCCTATTGCTATGAACTACCTAACCCCTGTGAACTGCCTTAGTTGCATCTCAGAGGTCTTGGTATATTTTATGTTCATTTTCATTTTTTTCAAGGAACTTACTAATTTAATTCTTTATTCCTTTTATAACCTAATCATGTTCCAGCAAAGAGTTCTTTAGTTTCCGCATGCATGGTTTTATAAGCGTTAACCTATTGTGGTTATATTCTAGTTTTATGGAAGTGATCTGAGAAGATACTTGGTATTATTTCAAAGTTTTTTAATTTGTTGAGGCTTGCTTTGTGTCCTAAAATGTGATCAGTTCTGGAGAATGTACCATGTACACTTGACAGGAAGCAGAACTGAGTTTTAGTTGGGTGTAATATCCTGAATCAGGAGTGGCATCCACTTCCTAAATAACATGACTCTGGAAACTCTATGAACTTCAATAAATGTTGATAGTTGTAGAGGGGCTTCAGGCCTGTTGTCACTGTGAGTCGAGCTCGACTAGAAGGCAATCATCAACAACAACAATATCCTGAATACATCTACAAGGTCAAGTCGTCTGATTGTATAGTTTAAATCTGTATCTTTTCTAAATTTGGTTTGAGTTGATCTATCTTCTGATGATAACACTGTATTGAAGTCTCCTACCACAATTGTGGTGCTTCCTATTTCTTTCTTCAGTTCTGTCAACTATTGTTTTATATATTTTGCAGGTCTGCCAATCGTGGTAATGGGCCCCCATGGTGGACAGTGTTGGCTGGAGCTTCCCGACTAAATCAAGCCTGGAAGCAGGAGCGGCATCCACTTTCAAAATGGCTTGCCTCCGGAAACTCTATGTACGAACAGTGCTCAGGCTGTTCGTTCATAGGGTCGCTATGAGTCGTCTACGACTCAACGGCATTAAACAACAATA
>NW_006399928.1:5350250-5353930 GCF_000299155.1 Elephantulus edwardii | reverse complement strand
CCAAGCCAAAGGTGGGTGATTGTCATCTGTGGCCCTCGGCCAGGTTCAAATTGTCTTCCTGTCAAACATTCTTCTAGGTGGTATAGCACTGGTCTGTGCGTTGCTGTACAGAGGTAAATCGTGGTTGCTGTGATGCTGAAGCCTGTGACAGTGATGTGCCAATCGTGGTAATTGGGCACCCATGGTGGACAGTGTTGGCTGGAGCTTCCCAGCTAAAGCAAGCCTGGAAGCAGGAGCAGCATCCACTTCCAAAATGGCTTGCCTCCGGAAACTCTATGTACGAACAGTACTCAGGCTGTTCGTTCATAGGGTCACTATGAGTCGTCTACGACTCGACGGCATTAAACAACAACAACATAACTTAGTGCATAAATGTTGACCAACGTTATGTCTTCTTGATCTGTCGTTGTTATTGTTATTAGGTGTCATCGAGTAGAGTACGACTCATAGCAACAAAGCAAAACAGAACAAAAGGTCTGAAGCCAGTCCTGTCTTGTGTCATTCTCACACTTCCTGACACACAACAGCCCATTGCAGAAGTCACCCTGTCAATCCACCTGGTTGAGGGTCTTCCTCTCCATTGCCAACCCTCCACCCTTCCCAACATCATGTCCCTCTCCAAGGAATAGCACCTCATAGTGATATGTCCAAAGTATGTTAGGCGAAGCCTCATCATTCTTGCCTCCAAAATGCACTCTGGCTGCACCTTCTCCAAGACTTTCCCTTGGCCATCCATGGAATGTTTAGTGCTTTTCTCCAACATCACAGCTCAAAGGCATAAATTCTTTTTCTGTCATCCTTATTCATTGTCCAGGTCTCAGATGTATAGCTAGTAATTGGAAAGACCATGGCCTGAATCAGATGCACCTTAGTCATCAAACTGACATCACTATTACTCAATAATTTGGAAAATTCCTTAACTACAGATTTTCCCATTGCAATGCATTTCCTTATTTCCTGACTGCTCATACTGAGGGTGTTAATTGTGGATCCAAGCAAGATGAAGCTGTTGCTAGTTTCAGTCTCCTCTCCATCCATCATGACACTGCCTATTGGACTAGTCAGTGGTGAGAATCTTTGTTTTCTTGATTATTGAGACACAATCTATACTGAAGGCTGCATTCCTTGATCTTCTGCAACAAGTGCTTCAAATCCTTCTCATTTTCAGCAAGTAAATATGTGTCATCTGCATAACGCAGGTTATTGATGAGTTTCCCTCCAATCCTGATGCCACACTCCTATTCATATAGTTCAGCTTCCCTGATAATTTGCTTAGCATATTTATTGAACAGGTATGGAGATAGAGTGCATCCCTGACACACTCCCTTCCCGATTCCAAACCATGTAGTGCTCCCCTGTTCTGTTTGCACAACAGCCTCCTGTTCAAGGTCTAGGTTCCTCATGAGTACAATCAAGTGCTCTGGGATTCCCATTCTTCTCAATGTCAGCCACAACTTGTCATGATGTACACAGTCAAACGCCTTTGCATAGTCAATAGAGCACAAATAAACATTCTTCTGGTTTTCTTTACTTTCAGCCAGGATCCATCTGACATCAGCAGTGATATTCCTGGTGCCATGGCCTCTTCTAAATACCGCTTGAACTTCTAGCAATTTCCTATCTATGTAGTATTCCAGCTGTTTTTGAATGATCTTCAGCAGTATTTTGCTAGCATGTAATATCAATAATACTATTTGTTAATTTCCACATTCAGTTGGATCACCTTTCTTGGGAATAGGAAGAAATATAGACCTCTTCCAATCCATTGACCAGACAGCTGTCCTCCAAATTTCCTGGCATAGACTGGTAGTGCATCCAAGGCTGCATCGTTTAATTGAAACAAGTCAGTTGGTATTTCATCGATTCCTGGGGCCTTATTTTTTGTCAATGCCTTCAATGCAGTTTCCACTTCCTCTTTCATTACCTTTAGTTCCAGTTCATATAGGGCTTTCTAGAATTTTTCAGGGTCAATCACTTCTTTTTTCTAGTACAGTGACTCTATGTATCCCCTCCATCTTCTTTCAATGTTTTCTGGGTCATTCAATACATTGTCCATAACATCTTTCATTTTGTAACATGAGTTATTGTATACTTTTTAAAATTTTATACTGACTTATTTACAATGTTTGAATACATTGTCTTTTACAAAAGATCCTTTCCATTTCTTTCACCCCCCATAAAAGTGTGTAATCCTATAATTAATACCCCACCCACCTCCACGAATCTTCATTCCTCTGCTTCCACCCTCCCCCACCTTATGTCCTCATACTCATTCTACAATAATGGTTTTATACAGTATTTGTCCTTGTTACACTGAATGTGTTCACTCAGCATAATGTTCTTCCCTAACAAGTTAGATAGTAATTTGCAAAATTGTTGCTGCTGTGTATTTCATAGTATTCCATTGTATGAATGTACTGCAACTTCTCAATCCTTTGGTTTATGGTTGGACATCAGGGCTGTTTCCATGTTCTTGGGATGGTGAATAATGCTGCTATGAACACTGGTGTAAAAGTCTCTGTTTTAGCCTCACTTCTCACTTTCTTGGAGTATATTCCAAACAATGGAATAGCTGGATTGTATAGAATTTTGATGTTCAGTTTTTTTAAAAAGTGCCAAACTACCTTCCAGAGTGGTTGTACCATTGTACAATCCCACCAACAGTGTGTAAGAGTGCCTATTTCGCCACATTCTCTCCAACATTTATTACTTACTGTCCTGTTAAACTTTGCCACTGCTACTGGAGTGAGATGGTAACTGATTGTGGTTTGATTTGCATCTCTTATTGCCAGTGATTTCAAGCATTTATTCATATGTCTGTAGTAGGCTATTTTAATACCTTCTTCCAGGAAAATTCTTTCCATGACTTTTGCCCATTTTGTAATTAAGTTATCAGTCTTTTACTTATGGAGGCCCAAGTTTATTCTATAAACTTTCTTTTTGAGAATCTTGTCTGAGATGGTATTGCTAAGTGTTTCTTCTCAGTGAATGGGTTTTATTTTTGCCCTGTTAGAAAAATTTTTTATGTGCAGAGGAATTTAATCTTTACTAGGTCCCATTTAAAAAAAAAAGAAGAAGGTCCCATTCATCAGTTTGACCCGCTGGAAATTGTACATTTCTGGCTGTGTTTGTCAGTCTCTTTATACCATAGACTAGACTAAGCTCAATCCCAGCTTTTCTCTTACAAACTTTATGGTTTGGGGCTTTACTCCCAAGCCTCTGAGCCACTTTGAGGTGATTTTTGTGTATGGTGTGAGATGTGGATTCTGTTTCAGCTTTCTGCAGGTAGCAGTGCAGTTTTGCCAGCACCATTTTTTTTACAAGGTTATCATTTCCTTATTTGAGAGGTTTTATTTCATTGTCGAACATCAGTTGACCATAGATAACTGGGTTTATTTCTAGGTTCTCAATTCTGTTTCACTGCTGTATGTGCCTGTCATTTTACCAGAACCATGCTATTTTGGTTACTACAGCTATGCAGTAGGTTTTGAAGTCAGAAAGTGCTATGCCTCCCACTTCATTTTTGTTTCTCAAAAGTGCTTTGCTTATTTGGGGTCTCTTTCTTCTCCAAATAAAGTTGAAAATTTCTCTTTTTTAACATTTGGTTTTCATACATTATTCTAGGCACTTTACAGAAAAAACACTTTTATTTTATTTTTTTAGGTTTGTAATTCTTTTTT
>NW_006399928.1:5336741-5348281 GCF_000299155.1 Elephantulus edwardii | reverse complement strand
GGGATATTTCACTCAGCATAATGTTCTCCAGATTCAACCATTTTTAATAATATTGCATGAGTTCCTTGTTTTTCAATGCAGCGTAGTATTCCATTGTGCGAATATACCACAGCTTCTCTATCCATTTGTTTATTGATTAGCACTTAGGTTGTTTCCAACTCCTTGCTATTGTGAACAAAGCTGCAATAAACATGGGTGTGGAAAATTTCTCTTTTGAGCTGCTTGAAACATGAATTTGGTATCTGTATCGGAATTGTGTCAAATATGCAGATTGTGTTTGGTAGGACTGTTATTTACAAAATATTGAGTCTTCCTATCCATGAACAGGGCACATTTTTCCATTTCTTTAGGTCTTTATTGTGTCTTGCAAAAATATTCTGTACTTTTCTTTGTATAAATCTTTTGTATCTCTACTTAGGTTCACTCCCAAGTATCTCAATTTGTAGTTGGCTGTTGTATATGGTATTGGTTTCTTGGTTTCCTTTTCTGAGTTCTCTTTGTTACTGTAGAAGAACCTCTCTGATTTTTTTTTTCTTATATTGATCTTATACGCTGGCACTCTACTAGTGTGACCTACTAGCTCTAATAGTTTTTGTTGAGTATTTGGGATTTTCTGTGTACACTCTCATATCATCTGCATATAGTGATAGTTTATCTCTTTTCTGATGTGGAGGCCTTTTATTTCCTTCTCTTGTCTAATTGCCCTAGCAAGCACTTGTGACACAATATTGAATACAGTTGGTGACAGTGGGCATGAAAATGTTTTTAGTCTTTCTCCATTGAGAAGGATATTGGCTCTTAATTTTGGATATATATTTTTCATTATGTTGAGGAAATTCCCTTCTATTCCAATTTTCCTGAATGTCGTAATCAGGAAGGGGTGTTGGACTTTGTCAAATCCTTTTTCTGCATCAATTTCTAAGATCGTATGGTTCTTATTATTTGTTTTGTTAGTATAGTGAGTTACACTCATTATTTTTCTTATGTTGTACCATCCTTACATAATGTTTATGTATCCCAAATGGTCATGTTGATTTTTTTTTTTTTTGGTGTGTTTTGGATTCTATTGGCTAGGATTTTGTTAAGGATTTTTGCATCAATTTTCATGAGAAATATTGGTCTGTAGTTTTGTTTCTTGGTAATATTTTTGCCTGTTTTTGGTATTAGGGTTATGCTTGCTTCATACAGTGACTTTGGGAGTGTTACTTTTTTCCTATTTTTTTGAAATATTTTAAGTAGAATTGGTGATAGATCCTTTCTGAATGTTTGATAGAACTCAGCTGTGAAGCCATGTGGTTTAGGACTTTTATTATGGAGAAGTCTTTTTTATGACCATTTCAATTATTTCTTTTGTGCTGGGTCTATTCAAGTGTTCTATATCTGTCCTTGTCAATTCAGGTAGGGCAAGAGTTTCAAGAAATTTGCCCATTTCCTCTAGGTTTTCAAATTTATCAGAGTATAGTTTTTCATCCTATTCTGATATTATTGATTTATTTTCATCCGGTTCTGTTGTGATGTCACCTCTGTAATTTCATAATCGAGTTATCTGTATCTTCTCCTTTTTTCCTTTTGTTAAGTTTGCCAGTGGTTTCTCAATTTTATTGACTCTTTTAAAAAAACAGCCCCTGGTTTTACTGATGGTTTCAATTTGTTTTCTATCTCATTGATTTCAGCTCTTGTCCTGATAATTTCTTTTCTTCTAGAGGCTGTAGGATTAGATTGTTGTTCTTTTTCTTGTTGATGCATATGTTGAGTTAGATCATTGATTTTTCCTTCTTTCTTCCTTTTTTATGCGTGTGCCTAGGCTCCTCTGAGGACTACCATAGCTGTGTATCACATAGGTTTGGGTATGTTGTATTTTCATTTTCATTTGTTTCAAGGAACTTTTAAATTTCATACTTTATTTCATTTATAAGCCAATCATGTTCTAGCAAAGAGTTACTTAACTTCCACATGAATGATTTTGTAACCTTTACCCTCCTTTGGTTAATTTCTACTTATACGGCATTGTGATCTGTGAAGATACTCTGTATTATTTAATTTTTTTTTAATTTGTTGAGGCTTGCTGTGTGTCCTAATATGTGATCGTTTCTGGAGAACATACCATGTGCACTTAAGAAGAAGGTTGAGTTTTGATTGGGTGCCATTTCCTGGATATATTTATAAGGTCAAGTTGGCTGATGTGTAGTTTAGATCTTCTGCATCTTTGTTGAATTTCCTTTGGGTCAACCTATTCTTTGGTAATAGTGGTGTGCTGAAATCTACAACTACTGTGCTGTTATCTATTTCTTTCTTCAATTCTGTTAATCATTGTGTTATGGATTTTGCAGGTCTACCATTGGGTGCATAAATATTGAACAAGGTCATGTCTTCTTGATCTATTTTGCCTTTGATCAGTATGCAATGCCCTTCCTTATCTTTGATGATGATTTTCATTCGGAAATCTGTTTTATCTGAGATTAGTATTGCCATTCCTGATTTTTTTACATTGCTATTAGCTTGGTATATTTTTCCAGACTTTTACTTTGAGTCTGTCTTTTTGTTCTTTTTTTTTTCAGATGTTTGTCTTGTATGCAACATATTGATGGGCTTTGGGGTTTTTTTAATCCATTCTGCTATTCTTTTTCTTTTAATTACTGCATTTAGTCTATTCACATTTAATGTGGTTATTGTCAGGCCAGGTTTTGCTTTTCCCATTTTTCTGTGTTTCTTTTTCTGTTGTTTCTGCTAACTATTGTCCATGAACTTTCCTTTGGCATCTTTGTGTGAAGGACTTCGCCTAAAATTTCTTGTAGTTTTTGTCTTGTTTCCACAAATTCCTTAAGTTCATTCTTTTTTTGCACAGTATCTAATTTCTCCTTCATATTTCATAGAGAGCTTTGCAGAGTATTGGATCCTTGGCTGGCATTTGTTTTCTTTCTATTTTCTGTATATACCATCCCATTGTTTTCGAGCTTGCATGGTTTCTGCTGAGAAATCAGAAATCCCCTTTGTAGGTGATTCTTTCTTCTTCTGCTTTTAGAACTCTATCCTTATCTTTTCATTTGGAGAATTCGACTATGATATGTCTTGATGTTTGCCTTTTTGGGTCTAGTCTATTTGGTGTTCACTGTGCTGCTTGATGTAGATTTCCCCATCTTCAAGATACCTGGGAAGTTTTCTTCTAGCTCTTCTTCCACAATTTTCTCAGTGACTTCCTTGTTGTTGTTGTTGTTGTTATGTGCCATCAAGTCGCTTGTGACTCATAGCGACCCTATGTACAACAGCCCTAAACTCTGCTCTGTCCTGTGCCAATCGCACTATCTCTGACACTCCCATCCCAATTATCCCAGTCACTGGATCAATCCATCTCATAGAGTGCCTTCCCCTCCTGCGCTGTCCCTCCACCCTCCCAAGCATGATGTCCTTCTCCAAGGACCGGTCTCTCCTCACATGTCCAAAGTATGTTAGACGGAGGCTCAGAATCCTTGCCTCCAAGGAGCCACCCGGTTTAACCCTTTCCAGGACAAATATGTTTGTTTTCCTAGCAGTCCATGGTATTCTCAATACTCTTATCCAGCACCACAGCTCAAAGGCATCAATTCTCTTTCTATCCTCTTTGGTCATTGTCCAACTCTCTGATGCATAACAAGTGATTGCGAAGACCATGGCCTGTATCAGAGGCACCTTAGTCTCCAGAGAGACACCATTGCTCTTCAGTACTTTGGAGAGGTCCCTAACAGCAGACTTTCCCATGGCAATACGCCTTTTAATTTCCTGGCTACTGGTGCCAAGACTGTTGACTGTGGAGCCAAGTAAGCTAAAGCTGTGTACAATCTCAATCTCTTCACCATCCATCCTGATGCTGCCAATTGGTCCAGTGGTGAGAATCTTTGTCTTCTTGACATTGAGCCTCAATCCATCATTCCCCTGTTCTGTAATTCCAGTCATATGTATGTTATTCTGTTTGATGTTATCCCACATGATTCTAACGTATTCTTTATTTTCTTTACGTTTCATCTCTGGTTTTTCTTCTAGTAGGTTTCCAGTGAGGCTCTTGTCTTCCAACTCACTGACTTTCTGTTCCATCTCTTAAGTTCTACTTTTTTGTGCTACCAGTGTGTTGGGCAATTCTGCCATTTCGGTCTTAATATTCTGGATTGCATTTTCATGCTTCTGTGATTTGTAGTACTGTGCTCGCTGTACCCTTTCTGTCTTGTGATGATTGTTTAAGTTCTTATACCTCTTTATCTATGCTATCAATTCTTTCCTCCATCTTTTGCATTTCTTCCATGGCTGTTCAAGGTGTTCCTCATTAATATATTTCTTCTGGACTATTGTTACTGGAATATTTGCTTTCCTAATTGCTTATTTCATCATTGCATCTTCTGTAGCTGTTCAAATAACTTCACATCAATATATTTCTTCTGATTCTCTCCATCTGGAGTATTCATTGGATCTGCTTTTTTAGGAGATGCATTGTTTTGTGTGTTTTTTTTTCTCCATGATGACTGAGGCAGACTGCTACTTTCTTGACATTATGTGAGTCTTTTCTTAGTAGATGTAAGTTTGTTGTAATTATATAGTTACCAAGAGTATGGCAATGTTTTGTGAAGAGCCTGTATACTTGTGCTTTCTTCTTGGCCCAAGGCCCACAGGGTTGAGGGACAAACAGCAGTGATCCCCCACCAAGGTACCTGAATAGGAAACCAACAAACCTGGGGTTTTCCCTTCTAGAATTGTCTCCTCTAACTCACTCGAGCTGCTCTAGCTGTCTGGCTTTCTTCCTCTTGAGCTTAAGGAGTTCCACATGGTCTAGCAAAACAACAGAACAGTGATCCCCCCAAACTTCCTGAATGGGAATTCAAAAACCTTGGATTTTTCCCTTCCAGAACTGACTCTTCTGCCTCACGTAAGCCACTCCAGCTGTCCTGCTCCCTTCCACTTGAGTGTAAGGGGTCCTGTGTGGTCTAGCAAAACAGCAGTGATCCCCCTAAAGTTCCTAGTTAATCACCTGGAACAGATCCACTCTGCTTAAGTTGTGGCAGCTGCCAACAATGCGTGACAGCTGTTGAACACCTCTTCCTTATCTTTTCTGCTGGTTTTCATTCTGAAGTATATTTTATTAGAGATTAGTTTTGCCACTACTGCTGCTGCTGCTTCTTTTTTTTAAATATTTTTCCTTTTTTTAACTTTTAGTATGTTTCATTGACTCAGAAGCCAAACAAGGCAGCATTTGGTCACTTGAGAAAGGCACCTCATTGAAAATAGTACATCACAGTACTATTGAGTGATCCCAGTCAGAGGATTTGAGGATAGAAAGGACAATCTTTGGATTATACTGCTTAGGGCATTTGCATATTTATAACAAAGGGTTCTTTCACACCCCACATATGGAGGAAGAGATGAGTGTGGGATTCTAGTGTGTGCTGGATGGGTGTTGAGAGCTGATCCCCGAGAGCAGGTAGACTGGTAAATTAGTGGCAAGGCAGGTGAAGACAGTGAGACCGGCATGCTCTCCAGTTCCCATGATTCCAGTCAACTTGATTTGCTGGGCCACTAGTCACATGAATACATTCTGTATCTCTTTCAGATGTAGAAATGATTGATCTTGGAGTGTAGGAAAAAGAGGTTCAGTAGTTAAGAGTCTCTCTACTACAAGCTATAGGACAGGTGAACAGTTCAATTTCCTGCATTCTTAGGCAGTCAAGCCATGAAGTTCTGATATAAAAGCTGAAGTTTTAGGGCATTAGCTTTGAAAAATATTGTCATCAGTTCAGAGTAAATGAAAATCTGATTCTGTAGAAATTATAATACTATACCTCCTTATTTATACCCATAACCTCCAATCAGCATTATTTTAAATTCATTTTCCCTTATACT
This sequence comes from Elephantulus edwardii, assembly GCF_000299155.1. Lineage (NCBI taxonomy): Eukaryota > Metazoa > Chordata > Mammalia > Macroscelidea > Macroscelididae > Elephantulus > Elephantulus edwardii. The sequence continues at coordinate 5,342,419 of NW_006399928.1, read as the reverse complement.
TTTAAAAACTTCCACCTGTGTGGAAAAGAAACTACCTCGTTGCAATAACACTGATGTCATTCCAAACATCCCCTCTTGTGCCCCTGACCACCCCACCCCTCTGCCAAGCACCGAAGAGCAGGGGTCACACCTCGGGGTGATGAGCAATGGTGCAGTCTTGCCTGGCCTTCTGTTACTAGGATGTGGCTTTGGAGAAGGCTACAAGGATGCTGGCAAACACGACATCAAGGGTCAGTGGCACAGTGTATGCCCCTCTTCTGGTAGTAGTCCACTAGAGGGATGGTCTGAGTATGGTGGGCCTCCAGGCGGATTTTCAAGACCTTCTCATTATCATCTGATCCGCGGACCAAAGGTTTCCCAGTGATATAATCCTTCATGGGTTCCTTCTAGGGGGTTGAACTCTTCGTGGTAGGAGTGGCCACTCTTAGGGTGAATCAGCCTTCCTGTGATTCTCCAAATGAGCAGAGAGTCTGGGATACTGAATTCAATCACAAAGGCAAGCTTCTCTTTCCTCTTCTTGATGAGGTCATCGAACATTTCTGCCTGCCTCACGGTCCGAGGGAAGCCGTCTAAAAGAGAACCATTCTTGCATAAAGGGGTCTCCAAATTCTTCTCAATGAGCTCCATCACCATTTCATCGCTTATTAGTTTCCCAGCATCCATGATTGCCTTCAGCTTTTTCCCCAGGTCGGAGCCAGAAGCTACCAAGGCCCTAAGCATATTCCCAGTAGCCAAATGGCAGACACAGAAGGTTTTGGGCAATTTGGGTGCCTGGGTACCCTTGCTGGCCCCGGGAAGCCCCAGCAATATGGCCCAGATTCCTTTAGGATACTCTTAGGCCGGTACATCCACTGGAATGTTGGGAGCCATGGCTTCCAAGACCTCTGCCTACTGACTGACCCTCTTCTTCTTTTATTTATATATTTTTTTAATATTGGTTAGTTTATGAAGTTTGAATATATTGTTTTTCACACTGGATCTTTCCCATTTCTGTCACCACCACGCCTGCACCCATCAAATTGTGTGACTCACCCCGCTGCCCCGTCTCCCATCCTCACCCCTCTGTTTCCACCACATCGCTACCTTGGATTCTTATATTCATTCTACAATAATGGTCTTATATGATATTTGTCTATATGAGACTGGGTTAGTTCACTTAGCATAATGCTTTTCAGTCCTGCCCTATTTAGGTAGTAAATTACAAAATCATTGCTCCTGCATTTTGTGTAGTAGTTGATCATGTAAATGTACCATAATCTCTCAATCCATTCCATTGTAATTGTACATTTGGGCTGTTTCCATGTTCTTGCAATGGTGAACAATGCTGCTATAAACAATGATGTACAAGTCTCCAGTTCTGCCTCAGTTCCCATTTTCCCCAGGTATATTTCAAGCAGTGGAATAGCTGGATTATATAGAATGCCTATGTTCCCGTTTTTTAGGAAATGCCAAACTGCCTTCCAGAGTGGTTTTACCATCCTCTCCAACATTTATTACATGCTGTTCTATTAAACTTTGCCACTAGTACTTGAGTGAGACGGTATCTCATTGTGGTTTTGATTTGCATCTCTTTTAGTGATAGCAATCTTGATGCCAGTTTGTCTCTGATGAACTTTATGGTTTTGGGCCCAGATCTCTGACCCATCTTGAGTTGATATGTGTGTATGGTGTGAGATGTGGATCCTGTTTCAGCTTTTAAAGATAACAGTTCAATTATGACAGCACCATTTGCTGAAGAGTTTGTCGTTTACCCATCTGATAAACTTTATTGCCTTGTCGAATACCAGTTATCATAGATAGAGAGGTAGGTCCATTTCTGAGTTCTCAATTCTGTTCCATTGGTCTATGTGCCTGTCATTGTACCAGTACCATGCAGTTTTGGTTACTACTGCTGTGTAAGTTTTGAAATCCAAAAGTGCAATGCCTTCCACTTCATTTTTGTTTCTCGAAAGTGTTTTGCTTATCCGGGGTCACTTGCCTCTCCAAATAAACTTGACAATGTCCTTCTCCATCACCTTTAAACATGAATTTTGTAACTGGATTGGGATTGCATTGATTATGTACATTGCTTTTGGTAGGATTGTCATTTTCACAACATTGAGTCTTCCTATCAGGCGCATTTTCCTATTTCTTTAGGTCTTTTATTTTGTCTTGCAGAAATGTTCTATTGTTTTCTTTTTATAGGCAATTTGTATCTCTAATTAGGTTCACTCTCAAATGTCTCAATTTGTGGTTAGCTATTAAAACGTATTAATTTCTTGGTTTCCTTCTCTGAGTTATCTTGGTTACTGTAGAGGAATTCCACTTATCTTATATCCTGCCACTATACTAAACTGGCCTTCTAATTATAACAGTTTTTTTTTTTTGTTGAGCCTGGGGTATTCTGTATACAGTATCATATCATCTGCATATAGCAACAGTTTAATCATCTCTTTGCTGATCCGGATGTCTTTTATTTCCTTCTCTTGTCATATTGCCTTAGCAAGCACTTACAACACAATATTGAATAGAAGTGGACACAGTGGCCCTCCCTGTTCACAAGGAAAATGCTTTTAGTCTTTCTCCATTGAGAATGATGTTGGCTCTTGGTTTTGCATATATACTTTTCACTAAGTTGAGGAAATTCCTTTCTATTCAAATTTTCCTGAGTGTCTTTATCAGCAATGAGTGTTGGATTTTGTCTAATGCCTTTTCTGCTAAGATCATATGGTTCTTGTTATTTATTTTGTTAATATGGTGATTTATATTGATTGTTTTCCTTATGCTGAACCATTCATGAATCCCACTTTGTAATGGTGAATTATATTTTTTTATGCTTTTGGATTCTATTGGCTAAACTTTTGTTAAGGATTTTTGCATCTATATTCATGAGAGGTATTGGTCTGTAGTTTTCTTTCTTGGTAGTATGTTTGCCTCATTTTGATATTAGAGTTATGCTTCCTTCCTAGAATTTCTCTAGGAGTGTTCCTTCTTTTTCTCTATTTTTTGAAACATTTTTAGTAGGATTGGTGATAGAACCTCTCTGAATGTTTGGTAAAATTAAGCTGTGAAACCATCTGGTCTATGATTTTACTTAAGGCAAAGTCTTTTTAAGACCTTTACAATTTCTTCTTTTATGATGGGTCTGTTCAGGTGTTCTATATCTATCCTTATCAATCTGGGTAGGACATGAGTTTCAAGGAATTTGTCCGTTTTCTCTGGGATTTTTAATTTATCAGAATATAGCTTTTCATAATATTCTAATATAATCTATTTCTTTTCATCTGGTTCTGTTGTGATGCCACCTCTATCATTTCTTAATGAAGTCATTTGTGCCTTCTTTTTTACCCCCCCCTTTTATTAAGTTTTCCATTGGTTTGTCAATTTTGTTGACCTTTTCAAAACACCAGATCCTGGTTTTATTGATGGTTTCAATTGTTTTTCTGTTCTCAGTCTCACTGATTTCAACTCTTGTCCTTATAAGTTATTTTCTTCTAGAGGCTGTAGAATTAGATTGTTGTTCATTTTCTAGTTGATCAAGGTGTTGAGTTAGATCATTTATTTTTATTCTCTCTTCCTTTATTATGTGTGTGCCTATTGCTATGAACTTCCCCCTGAGGACTGCCTTAGCTGTATCTCAGAGGTTTTTATATGTTGTATTATCATTTGTTTCAAAGAACTTTTTAATTTCATACTTTATTTCTTGTATAACACAACTGTGTTCTAGCAGAGTTATTAAGTTTCTGCATGGGTGGTTTTGTAAGCTTTCCCCCGTGGTTAATTTCTTGTTTCACGGCTTTGTGATATGAGAAAATACTTTGTATTATTTCAATGTTTTTTAATTTGTTGACGCTTGCTTTGTGTCCTAATATGTGATCGATTCTGGAGAATGGACCATGTGCACTTGAGAAGAAAATGAATTGAAATTTAGTTTGGTGCAGTATCCTGAATACATCCACAAGGTTTAGTTGGATAATTGTATAGTTTAGATTTTCTGTATCTTTGTTTAGTTTCTTTTGAGTTGACCTATCCTTTGGTGATACTAGTCTGTTGAAATCTCCAACAACTATTGTGGTCCTATCTGTTTCTTTCTTCAATTCTGTTAACAGTTATCTTATGTATTTTGTAGGTCTATCATGTGGTGCATAAATGTTGACTAAGGTTATGTCTTCTTGATCTTTTGTGCCTTTAATCATGTTTCTTATCTTTTATAATGATTTTCATTCTAAAGTCTATTTTATGAGAGATTAGTATTGACACTCCTGCTTTTTTGACGTTGTCATTTGCTTGGTACTTTTTGCCAGGCTCTGATTTTGAGTCTGTCTTTTCCTTCTTTTTTTAGATGTGTCTCTTGTATGAAACTTATTGACGGGCTTTGTTTTTTATCCATTCTGCTACTCTTTTTCTCTTAATTGGTGTGTTTAGTCCCTTCACATTAAATGTAATTATTGTCAGGCCAGGTTTTACTTTTGTCATTTTGCTGTCTTTCTTTTCTGTTGTTTCTGGTTACTACTGTCAATGCACTTACTTTGATGTCTCTGTGTGAAAGAATTCAATTAAAATACCTTGTAGTTTTGGTCCTGTTTATAAAAATTGCTTAAGTTCCTTTTTTTCTGCAAAGGATCTAATTTTTCCTTCAAATGTGATGGAAAGACTTGCTGGGTATAAAATCCTTGTTTTCGTTCACCTTTTGGAATATGCCATCCCATTGTTTTTTTAGCTCACATAGTTTCTGCTTAGAAATCAGAACTTACTCTAATTGGTTCGCCTTTGTAGGTGACTCTTTTTCTTGTGCTGCTTTTACAATTAAATCCTTATTTTTTAATTTGAAGAGCTTTACTACGATATGACTTGATGTTTGGGTTTTGTTGTTTGTTGGTTTTTTGGTTTCTGGTGTTTTTTTTTTAAAAGATCTATGCTATTTGTGTTTCTTGAATGTGAATTCCCTGTCCTTCAAAATTAAAATCATTCTTCTAGTACTTCTCCCACAGTTTTCTCAATGATTTCCCTGTCACACCTCTGTTCTGGAATTCCATTTATATGTATGTTGTTTCTTTTAATGTTATCCCACATGATTCTAATGTTTTCTTCATTTTCTTTACATCTCATCTCTGATTTTTCTTCTAATGTTTCCAATGAGGCTCTTGTCTTCAGCTCACTGATTATTCCATCTCTTCTATTCTAATTTTTTGACTTACCATCATGTTGGACACTTTTGCCATTTCAGTCTTCATATTCTGGATTGCATTTTCATACTTTTCTGTTCTTTCCTATACTATATTGGCTGTATCCTCTGTATCTTGTGATGATTTTTTAAGTTTTTATACCTATTTATCTATACTATCAATTATTTCTTTGCATTTTCTTTTTTTTTCATTTTTATGCTTTTATTAATAGTACATTGCACTATATTGTTGACTTATATTACTTTGTATAAATTTTACAAATCAGTGCGATTGAGTTGATTCCCACTTATGGCAATCCTCCACTGGGTTTCCAAGGTGTAACATCTTTCATTTTATTTTTTTTTAAATTTAGGTTGCTTATTTTTCATTTCAATGAACATCTACAGAGATTTTGAGATTCCATTCATTCATTGTTGCACCCTTCTACCCGCACAAACCCCTCCCCCCTCCCCCATTTACTCCTCTCCTTGAAAAGCAAAAGAAAAACTCCCTCATTGGCACACAATCCCCCCC
>NW_006399928.1:5331107-5331583 GCF_000299155.1 Elephantulus edwardii | reverse complement strand
GGGTCAGAGATGCAGGGTTGTGTCCCGATTCAAGTCCACTCCCACCATTCACTGCGCCTGCGCACAGCCCGTGGCCAGTCGCAAAGTTCAGAGGTGGTGGGGGGGTCGCGAGCCCGGTTCGGGGGGGGAACAATGCAGTACCTGAAGATGGGGGTCGTGGGTCAGAGATGCAGGGGTGTGTCCAGATTCAAGTTTACTCCCACCGTACACTGCGCCTGCGCACAGCCCTTGACCAGTCCCAAAGCTCAGAGCTGGCGGGGAGGGGGGGCGCCAGCCGGGTCGGGGGGGAGCAATGCAGTACCTGAAGATGGGGTCGCGGGTCAGAGGTGCAGGGGTGTGTCCCGATTCAAGTCCACTCCCACCGTTCACTGCGCCTGCGCACAGCCCTTGGTCAGTCCCAAAGTTCCGAGCTGGCAGGGGGGGAGGGTGTGAGCCGGGTCGGGCGGGAGCAATGCAGTACCTGAAGATGGGGGTCG
>NW_006399928.1:5324746-5330329 GCF_000299155.1 Elephantulus edwardii | reverse complement strand
GAGCCGGGTCGGGGGGAACAATGCAGTACATGAAGATGGGGGTCGCGGTTCAGAGATGCAGGGGTGTGTCCCGATTCAAGTCCACTCCCACCTTTCACTGCGACTGCGCACAGCCCTTGGCCAGTCCCTATGTTCAGAGCTGGCGGGGGCGGGGTGAGCCGGGTCGGGGGGAGCAATGCAGTGCCTGAAGATGGCGTTCACGGGTCCGAGGTGCAGGGGTGTGTCCCGATTCTAGTCCATTCCCACCGTTCACTGCGCCTGCGCACAGCCCTTGGCCAGTCCCAAAGTTCAGAGCTGGTGGGGAGGGGGGGCGGGCGCGAGCCGGGTCGGGGGGGAGCAATGCAGTACCTGAAGATGGGGGTCGGGGGTCAGAGATGCAGGGGTGTGTCCCGATCTGCATTTTCTTCCACAGCTGTTCAAGTTGCTCCTCGTCAATATATTACTTCTGGATTGTTGTCTCTGGGGTATTTGCTCTCTTAATTGTTTCGTTCATCATTTGCATCTTCTTCTGTAGCTCTTCAAACTATTTCATATCAAGATATTTCTTCTGGCTTTATCTGGTGTATTCATTATCTCTACTTTTATATGAGATGAGTTATTTTGTTTTTTCGTGATGACTGAGGCAGATTGCTGCTTTCTTGACATTATGTGAGTCTTTTCTTAGTAGATGTTAGGCTATTGTAACTATATAGTGACCTAGAGTATGTCAAGATTTTGTCCCCCAAAGTACCTGAATGAAAAAGTAGGAAGCCTGTTTATGACTTCCAGAATTGGCAACTCTGCCTCACATGAGCTGTCCAGGTCCCTTTCATTTGAATCTATTCCCATGTGGTGTAGATAAGCAGCAGTGTTTTCCACAAAGTATCTGAATGTGAAACCAGGAAACCTGTTGTTCCCTTCCAGAACTGGCATCTCCGCCTCAGTCTAGCTGTCCCACTCCCTTTCACTTGAACTTATAGGGTCCTGTTTGGTTTAGGTAAACAGCACTGTTTTCCCCAAAGTACCTTTATGGGAAACAAGGAAGTCTGTTGTTCCTTTCCTCAACTGACATCTCTGCCTCAGTCAAGCTTTCCATTCCCTTCTGCTTGAGATTGAGGGGTCCCATGTTGTGTAGCTAAACAACAGTGTTTCTCTCAAAATACCTTAATGGTAAACCAGAAGCCCATTGTTCCCTTCCAGAACTGACATCTGCACCTGGCTAAAAGATTCCCAGTCTCTTCTGCTTGAGCTTAAGGGTTCCCGTACAGTATAATTAAACAGCAATGTTTCCTCCAAAGTACAAAGGTGGACACAGCACTTCATCCTGCCATGCGGAGCCTCTTCCTGCTGCGCAGTACCCCCCTCCGCTTTTGTGAGGTTGTCACTTGAATTGTATATTTCCCCCAGCCTTATGATTTTGAGGTGTCTTTCTCTCTTTTTTTTTTTTTAAATTATGTCTCTTCTAGGCAGCATACTGATGAGCTCTGTTACTTTATTCATTCTGTTGTTCTTTTTCTTTTGATTGGACAACATACTGCATTCACATTAAATATCATTATTGTCAGGCCAGGTTTTACTGTTGCCATTTTGCTGTTTTCTTTTTGTGTTGTTTCTGGTTTCTGTGGTCCATCCGTTTTATTGATGTCTCCATATGAAGAACTTCACCTTTAATTTCTTGTAGTTTTTCATTGTCAAATGACAATGGAAACACCACTTAACAAAATCTCAGGGAAACAGCTGAAGTCGTAATCAGAGGTCAATTTATAGCAATAAGCAAACACATCAAAAGGCAGGAAAAAATAACCATTGATTCTCTAACTCAACATCTCTAACAAATTGAAAAAGAACAGCAAGAAAACCTGACACCCTCTAAAAAAATGAAATTATAAAAATTAGAGCAGAAATAAATGAAATAGAAAACAGAAAAACAATTGAAATGATAAAAAAACCTAGGAGTTTGTTCTTTGAAAGGGTCAATAAAATTGACAAACCACTAGCAAAACTAACAGAAAAAGACACAAATAATCTGAATAAGAGATGAAAAAGGCAGCATCACAACAGAATCAACTAAAACTAAAGGCTAACATTGAAATATTATGAAAAGCTATGTTGTTCTTGTTGTTAGGTGCTGTCACGTCACCTGTGACTCATAGCGACCCTATCTACAACAGACCTAAACTCTGCCCCATCCTATCCCAATATCACCATCTCCGACACAGTCACAGAATCAATCCATCTTATCAAAGGTCTACCTCTCTTGCACTGTCCCTCCACCCTCCCAAGCATGACATCCCTCTCCAAGGACTGGTCCCTCCTTACAACATACCCAAAGTATGTCAGATGAAGCGTCACAATCCTTGCCTCCAAGGAGCAGCCTAGCTTCACCCTCTCCAGGACAAACCTCTTCATTTTCCTAGCAGTCTCCATGGTATATTCAATACTCTTTCCCAACACCACAGCTCAAAGGCATCAATTCTCATTCCATCATTCCTAGTATTGTCCAGCTCTCCATTGCATAGCAAGTGATTGGAAAGACCATGGCATGTATTAGGCGCACATTAGTCTCCAGAATGACATCTTTGCACTCCCGCACATTAGAGAGGTCTCTAACCGCAGACTTTCCCACCGCAAAACATCTTTTAATTTCCTTGCTACTGGTGCCAAGAGTGTTGACTGTGGAGCTAAGCAGACTAAAGCTGTGAACAATCTCAGTCTCTGGTGCTGCCAATTGGTCCAGTGGTGAGAATCTTTGTTTTCTTGATATTGAGCCTCAATACATGTCAAGGCTGTAGTCCTTGACACTCTGCAGCAAGTACTTCAGGTCCTCCTCAGTTTCAGCAAGCAGGGTTGTGTCAACAAACAAAAATGAAAAACTAGAGGAAATGGACAAATAGTTAGAAATGCACAACCTACCTAAATCGAAATCAACTGAAACTGAACACCTGAATAGACCATTACAAAAGAAAACATTGAAAAGGTAATAAAACAACTTCCAGTGAAAACAGCCAAGGACCAGATGGTTTTCCAAGTGAATTTTATAAAACATTTAAAGAAGAACTGTTACCAATTCTACATAAATTATTTCAGAAAATAGAAGAAGATGGAACCCTCCCAGATTCATTCTATGAAGCAAACATATCCTTGATACCAAAGCCGAGAAAGGACACCACCAAAATAGAAAACTATAGGCCAATAGATGCAAAACTCCTGAATAAAATCCTGGCCAATAGAATCCAATGATTCATCAGAAAAATGTTTCACCGTGGCCAACTGGGATTCATAACAGATATGTAAGGATGGTTCAACATAAGAAAAACAATTAATGTAATTCATCATATACACAAAGCAAAGAACAAGAACCACATGATCCTAACAACTGATGCAGAAAAGGCCTTTGACAAAATCCAACACGCTTTCCTGATTAAAACACACAACAAAATAGAATTAGAGGGGAATTTCTTAAACATAGTAAAACTTGTATACGCAAACCTGAGAGCCAACATTGTTCACAATGGAGAGAGTAAAAGCATTCCCTTTAAGAACAGGAACTAGAAAAGGATACCCACTATCACCGCTTTTATTCAATATTATATTGGAAGTCTTAGTGATAGCAATAAGACAAAAGAAGGAAAGAAGATGTATCAAAATTAGCAAGGAGGAGGTAAATTTATTTCTCTATGCACATGATATGATAGTATACTTAGAAAACCATAAAAACTCAGAGAAAAAAAAACTGGATATAGTTGAACAAGTCAACAAAGTGGCAGGATACAAGATCAACATACAAAAATCAGTTGCATTTCTCTACAGTGACAAAGAGAATGCAGAGCTGGAGCTAAGTAAAACAATACCCTTCACAATAGATAATCACAAGATTAAATGCTTAGGAGTAAACCTAAACAGAAGTGCAAAGGATTTATTCAGAGAAAATTACAAAACATTACTACAAGAAACAGAAAGAAACCTGGAGAAATTGAAGAATATATCTTGCTCTTGGCTAGGAAGACTCAATATTGTGAAAATGACAATACTATCAAAGTCAATTTATACATTCAACGCAATCTCAATAGAAATACCAATTCCATTCTTCAACGAGATGGAGAAAGCAATCTACAATTTCATTTGGAATGGAAGAGAAACAACATAAGAAGTATCTCACTCCTTGATTTCAAATCCTACTACACTGCCGTGGTGGTCAAGACAGCATGGTCCTGGTACAATGACAGGCACATGGATCAATGCAAAAGAATTGAGAATCCAGAAACCAGCCCATCTACCTATGGTCAACTGATTTTTTACAAGGAGATGAAATCAGTTAAGTGGGGATACAACAGCCTTTTTATCAAAGGGTGTTGGAAAAATTGGAAAACTATTTGCAGAAAACTCAAGCAAGATCCATACCTCATTCCATACATAAAAGTCAACTTAAAGTGGATGATGGAACTAGGACTAAAACCAAGGACTACAAATTCCATTAAAGAAAAGCTTGGAAGGACTCTAGAAGTCCTAATACACAACATAAATAGTCTTCCAAGCATCCTGAAAAATCCACAACCAGGAGAAGATAAAATAGATGAATGGGACCTTCCTAGAATCAAATCCCTAAGCACATCCAAAAACTTCTCCAACAAGATAAAAAGGGAAGCCATAGACTGGGAATAATTATTTGGTAATGACATGTCAAATAAGGGACTTACATGCAGAATTTATAAAATACACGAGCACTAAAACAAGATAAACAACCCAGTTGAAAAATTGGCACAGGATATGAACAGACACTTCACCAAAGAAGACATTCAGATGGCAAACAAACACATGAAGAAGTGTTCAAAATCCCTACCTCTTAGAAAGATGTAAATCAAAACAACTATGAGATATCATTTCACCCTAGTATGAATAGAAAATTTTAACAGAACAGCAGACAACAAATGCTAACGAGCTTGTGGACAAACTGGAACCCTTATTCACTGGCGATGGCAGTATAAAATGGTGCAACCACTGTGGAAAGTGGTATGGCACATTCTCAAATAGTTGCAAATAGAAATACTATTTGATCCAGCAATTCCACTCCTGGGAATATACCCTAAAGAAACCATAACTGCCACCCAAACAGATATATGCACACCCATGTTTATTGCAACTTTACTCACAATAGCAAAGAGTTGGAAACACCCTAAGTGCCCATCAAAAAACAAATGGATAGAGAAGCTGTGGTATATTCACACAATGGAATACTAAGCTGCATTAAAAATTAAGGAACTCATGAAATATTCATTAAAATGGGTGACCCTGGAAGACATTATGCTGAGTGAACTATCTCAGTTATAAAAGGACAAATACTGTATAGTACCACTGTTGTAAAATGGACTGACAGTGGGTTTGGGGAGAGACTGAGATGGGAAAAATTATGTATAATTTAAAATGGGATATAATTTAAGATGGGATAAATAACGTATGTTGTTGTTGTTGCTGTTACGTGCCATCGAGTCGCTTGCGACTCATAGCGACCCTATGTACAACAGCCCTAAACTCCGCTCTGTCCTGTGCCAATCGCACTGTCTCAGACACTCCCATCCCAATTATCCCAGTCACTGAATCAATCCA
>NW_006399928.1:5311033-5322545 GCF_000299155.1 Elephantulus edwardii | reverse complement strand
TGCATACCATCAGGTGAAATCCAGGTATACTTCATTGAAAAAGATGAGGGAGAGAACTGTTTAAAAGGAATATATGATTAGGTATTATTGTCATGATAGGAGTCCAGAACGAAGGCCGCATAGTTGAGTGAACTTGGGGAGAGGGATTTTATAACAATGAAAGAGTTTTTCTTTTACTTTTCGAAATGAAGTCTGCATAGTGGAGTGGACTTGAGGGTAGAGATTGTATAATAATGAAATATTTTTTTCTTTTACTTTTCAAAGAGAAGCGTGAACTGGGGAGGGGGAGGTTGGGAAGGAGAAAAGTGCAACAATGAATGAATGGAAGTCCAAAGTCTCTGTAAACTTTCATTAAAATTAATATTTTAAAAACCAAAAAAAGAAGGAACACTCCCTTAGACATTCTATGAAGCAATCTATAACCCTAATACTAAAACCCGTCAAGATATTACCAAGAACATAACTATAGACCAATATCTCCCATGAATATAGATGTAAAAACCCTTAACAAAATCCTAGCCCATAGAATACAAAAGCATATAAAAAATAATAATCATGACCAAGTAGGATTCATAAGAAGTATGCAAGGACCGTTCAACATAAGAAAAACAATAAAAGTAATTCACCATATTAATAAATCAAATAATAAAAACCATATGGTCTTAGCTAGTAATGCAGAAAAGCATTTGAAAAAAATCCAACACACTTTCCTGACCAAGACACTCAGCAAAATTGGAATAGAAGGGAATTTCCTCAACATAGTGAAAAGTATATCTGCAAAACCAAGAGTCAATATCATTCTCAATGGAGAATGTCTAAAAGCATTTTCCTTGTGAACAGGGACCAGATAAGGATGCCCACTGTCACCACTTCTATTCAGTATTTTATTGAAAATGCCTGCCATGCCTATACAACAAGAGAAGGAAATAAAAGGCACCCACATCGGCAAAGAGATGGTTAAACTATTGCTATATATTGCCTTAGGAAAGTCTGCTGTCAGAGACCTCTCCAAAGTACTGAAGAGTGATGATATCAGTCTGGAGACTAAGATTCACCTGATTCAGGCCATGATATTTGCAATTACTTGCTATGCATCGGAAAGCTGAACAGTAACTAGGGATGATAGAAGGAGAATGGATGCCTTTGAGCTGTAGTGCTGGAGAAGAGTATTAAATATATCATGGACTGCTAGGAGAACAAACAAGTTTGTCCTAGAGAGGGTGAGACCAGGCAGCTCCTTGGAGGCAAGGATTCTGAAGCTTCATCTGATATGCTTTGGACATGTTGCAAGGTGGGACCAGTCCTTGGAGAGGGACATCATACCTGGAAGGGTGGAGGGACAGAGCATGAGAGGAAGACTGTCGATGAGATGGATTGATTCAGTGATTGGGTAGGTGTATCGAAGACAGTAAGATTGGCACAGGACAGAGTAGGTTTTATGGCTGTTGTACATAGGGTCACTATGGGTCACAGGCAACTCGATGGCACATAACAGGAACAACAACCTATGCAGATGATATGATAATGTACACGATAAAAGCACAAGGATTCAACAAAAAAACTATTAGAGCTAGTGTTGTTGTTGTTGATTGCCATTGAGTTGAGTGTGACTCATAGTGACCCTATGAACAAAAGGCCTGAAGCTCTTCCACAATCATTGACAATTAATATCCAAAAATCAGTCGAATTCTTCTACAGTAAAAAAGAGAAGTCAAAGAAGGAAACCAGAAAAGCAGTACTACTTGCAATGTTGTTGTTGTTGTTAAATGTTAAATGTCGAGTTGTAGGAGATTTATAGAGACCCTATGAATGAGAGCCCTAACACATGTATAACTTTCTTTGTTTCTCCAAGTTCATAGAGGTTCCAGATGCAAGTTGTTTTGGAAGTGGATACCACTCCTGCTCCCAAGTTGTTTTAATCGGGGAGCTCCACCAAACATTGTCCACCATGGGTGACCAATATCGCATTTGGTACATCAGGGGCAATAGCCAACCACAAATCAAGATACTTGGGAATGAACCTAATTATAGACACCAACGATCTATACAGAGAAAACTACAGAACATTCCTGCAAGACACAATAAAACATCTACATAAATTGGGGGGGGGGGAAGAAGTGCCCTGTTCATGGATAGGAATACTCAATATTGTGAAAATGACAATTCTACCAAAAGCAATCTACATGTTCAATGCAATCCCAATCCAGATACCAAATTCATTTTTAAGGAGATCGGAAGGGAAATTGTTACGTTTATTTGGAGAAGAGATCCCGAATAAGCAAAGCACTTCTGTAAAACAAAAACGAAGTTGGAGGCATAGTACTCCCTGACCTCAAAACACAGTGATAGTACCCAAAACAGCATGGTACTGAAATTATGACAGGTACATAGACCAATGGAACGGAATTGAGAACCCAAAAATGGACCCAGCTGTCTATGGTAAACTGATATTTGACAAGAAAAAAAAAAGCTATCAAATGGGGAAATGACAACCTCTTCAACAAATGGTGCTGGCAAAACTGGACTGCTAGATGCAGAAAGGTGAAACAGGATCCACATCTCACACTATCCAAAAAGTAAACTCAAGGTGGATCAGAAACCTGGGACTAAAGTTCAAAGCCACAAAGTTCATGAGACAAATGGGATCAAGCTTGGATGGCCCAGTCTATGATATAAAGAGACTGCCAAATACAGCCAGAAATGCATAATCTGGAGAGGATAAAATTGGTAAGTGAGACCTTCTAAGGATTAAATCGCTGTGATCATCAGAAACTTTTTCCAATCAAGTGGAAAAAAAAATACCTACTGATTGGGGGAAAAAAATATTTGGCAATGCCATCTCAGACAAGGGTCTTATCACTAAAATTTACAAAATCCTGCAGGGCCTCCGGAAGAAAAAGACTGTTAACACAATTACAAATGGCAAAAGACATGGGGAGAATTTGCACAGAGGAAGATATTCCAGTGGCCAACAGGCACATGAAGAAATGTTCAGACTCACTGACAGTAAGAGAGATGCAAATCAAAACCACGATCAGGTACCATATCACCCCTGTTGCAGTGACTAAGTTTAACATGACAGCAAGTAATTAATGTTGGAGGAGTGGAGAGATAGGAACTCCTATACACTGTTAGTGCAATTCTAAAATTGTACAACCACTCTGGAAGATAGTTTGGTTTTTCCTCAGAAAACTTAGCATAGATATTCCATACGACCCAGCTATTACACTGCTTAGACTATACACTGAGAAAATGAGAACTGAGGTATAAATAGAGACTTGTACACCAGTGTTCATTTCAGCATTATTCATCATTGCAAAGACATGAAAACAGCCCAGATGTCCAACTACAATCGAAAGGATTGAGAAGTTATAGTACATGATGGAATACTACACAGCATGCAGGAAAAACAATATTGTAAATTACTATCTAAATGAGAGGGACTGGAAGCTTTATGTTAAGTGAACTAACTCAGTTCCATAAGGACAAATACTGTATAAGACCATTATTGTAGAAATATATAATTAATAAAACATGTATGAGGACCTAATAGAAGAGAGGGGGAACAGAGGTGTGAGGATGGGCAGGGGCTTGGTTAATCATAGGGTCACACAATTTGATGGGTGAAGGGAGGAGTGGCTTAAGGAAATGGGAAAAACCCAGTGTGAAAAACAATGCATACAAAATTTGTAAGTAAACCAGTATAAAAGAAAAATTTTATATAAAAAATACATTTTAAAAAAGAATTTACTGTGTGTGTAAACTTCTTAAATGTTTGTATTGTTAATTAAACAAAACAAATCAAACTCTTGTGCTTCAGCAGATTCCCATGAATAGCAGCGTTATAGGAAAGAGTAAAACTGTCCCATATGGTATCCAAGGCTATAATCTTTAGAAAGCCAAATGCCACATTTCTCTCCCTGGGTGCCGTTTTGACTAGCAGTAGAGCTCTTACCAGTGTACTTACCAACCATAACCACATCAAACTGTACTGCCAAGAGGCTATTACTATTAATAGTGATTCTTCAGCAAAAAGTAGATTTGCTGCTCCATAGGATTTCCTAAGAACAAGAGTTTCAGATGATATAAATATTTATGGAAATTGACTTCCTCATTTTTCTCTCTCCACCTTCCAGCTATCACCCCAAAGCTTAATCCACTCTGCCCACCAGGTCTTTTTTTAAAATTATTTAGACACGCCTTCCTGCCCCACTCCATTCTCTCCCCTTCAAAAGAAAACCCCCAATAATACAAAATCAGAATGAACAAGATCTTTAGAAAATGCAGTTGATGTAGCTAAATGCTGTTGGGCTCTTGGTAGCTATATAGTTTCTATCTTTAAATACTTAAATGGATGTCTTTGCAGATTCAATGTAATCAGAATTGATACTATTTTTTTTTAATTTCCAGATTCTGTTGGATCACCTTTCTTGGGAACAAACATAGATCTCTTTCAGTCATTTTGCCAGGCAGCTATCTGCCAAATTTCCTGACCTAGACTGGTGAGTATATTTATACCTTCATCTGTAAGTTGAAACATGTTAATTTGTTTCCCATCAATTCCTGGGGCATTATTTGTTGCCAATGCTTTCAACAAAGCTTGACGTTTTTCCTATATTACCATTGGCACAATGACTAGGGAGGACAGAAGGAGAATTGATGCCTTTGAGCTGTGGTGCTGGAGAAGAGTATTGAATGTACCATGGACTGCCAAGAAAACAAACAGAGTCATCCTGGAGAGGATTAAACCAAGCAACTCCTTGGAGGCAAGGATTCTGGGGCTTCGTCTGACATACTTTGGGCATGTTGCAAGGAGGGACAGGTCCTTGGAGAGGGACATCATACTTGGGAGAGTGGAGGGACGGCGCAAGAGGGAAAGACCTTCTATGAGATGGATTGATTCAGTGACTGGGGTAATCAGGATGGGTGTGTCAGAGGCAGTGTGATTGGCACAGGATAGAGCAGGGTTTAGGGCTGTTATACATAGGGTCGCTATGAGTCGCAAATGACTCGACAGCACATAACAACAACAACAACAACAACAACAACAACGTATTCATATGGTACTTCCTGAAATATTTCCGCGCCAACCAAATATTTTTGGTACAGTGACTCTGTATTCCTTTCACTGTCTTTTGATGCTTCATGGATCATCCAAGATTTTTCTCATAGCATTTCTCAGTATTACAGCTTGAGGCTTGAATTTGTTTCTCAGTTCTTTCAGCTTGAGAAATGCTGAGTTCTTCCTTCTTTCTTATTTCAAGGAAAGTATTGCTGAAGATCATCCAAAACTGGCTAGAATAGTACATAAATAAGGAACTGTCATAGTTCAAGCTGGGTTTAGAAGAGACTGTGGCACTAGGAATATCACTACTGATGTCAAATGGATCCTGGCTGAAAGTATACTAGAAGAATGTCTCCTATGTTTTGAACATACAAAGGCATTTGACTCTGTGGATCATAAAAAATTATAACTAATATTGAGAACAATGGGAATCTCAGAACATTTAATTGTACTCATATGAAATCTATACCTATACCAAGAAGCCATCATATGAACAGAGCAAGGGTACATTTCATGGTTTAAAATCAGGAAGGGTGTGCATCAGAGTTATATCCCTTCTCCATATCTATTCAATCTTCAGGGAGCTCTGGCAGCATAGTAATGAGGAACCATACTGCCAATGCAAAGGCTTGCCATTCAAATACACTAGCTATTCCAAGGGAGAAATATGGGTAATCAACTCCAGTGTGGTTTACTGCCTCTGAAAATTCACTGGAGGTTCAGCTATGAGCAGTTCAAACTTGATGGTACATTATAACAACTAAAATTCCATTTGTATGCTGAGTAAACTATTCACAAAGTTGAACCCTATGAAGTGGAATGCAGCATCAGGATCTGAGGAAGACTCACTAACAACCTGAATTATGCAGGTGACATAATCTTGTATGCTAAAAGTGAGGAGGACTTGAAGTACTTGCTGCAGAAGATCAAAAACTATAGCCTTCAATATGGATTACATCTCAGCAAGAAAACGTGGTCCTCACCACTGTATCAATAGGCATGAGTAAAGAATAAAATTGTCAATTATTTCCTCTTACTTGAGTTCCAATCAACTCCCTTGGTACCAGCAGGAGATCAATAGCTGTACTGGGCAAGTCTGTCATCAGTTGTTATTCTTAGGTGTCATCAGGTTGATTATAACTCATTGCAACCCTATGAAGAGCCAACCTGAACCCTGCCCTATCCTATGCCATCTACACCATCTCTGAAACACTCAAGCCCATTTCGGAAGTTACCATGTCAATCTATCTCATTGTGGATCTTCCTCTCCTTCCCTGGCCCTTCATTTTCCCAAGCAAGATGTTGCTCTCCTTGCCTAGCTAAAAGTCCAAAGTGTGAAAGACAAAGATTCGCCATCTTTGCCTCCAGGGAGCACTCCAGCTGCTCCTTCTCCAAGACATATCTGTTTGTTCTTTTGGTAGTTCATGGGATAGTCAGTATTCTTCTCTAGCACAACTCAAAAGCATCAATTCTTCTGTCATTCTTATTCACTCTACTTACCAGGCTCTACTGTGTGAAGCATAGTATGTGATTGAGAAGATGATGGCCTGAATTAGGCACACTTTATTCTTCAAACTGACATCATTGCTCTTCATCATTCTGGAGAGGTCACTGACAGTAGACTTTCACAATGCAATATATCTCCTGATATCCTGACTGCTTATACCAAGGGTGTTGATGTTGATCCAAGGAAGATGAAATTGTTGACAGCTTCAATCCTTTCTCCATATATCATAATGTTGACTGTTGGTCCTGTGGTGAGGACCTTCATTTTCCTGAGGTTGAGATGTAATCCATACTGAAGGCTGTAATCCTGATCTTCTGCAGCTAGTGGTTCAAGTCCTCCTCACTTTCAGCAAGGAAGGTTCTGTCATCTGCATAATACAGGTTGTTAATGAGTCTTTCTACAATCCTGATGCCACGTTCCTCTTCATAGAATGCAGTTTCTTGAATGATTTGCTCAGCATACAGATTGAATAGATGTGGAGAAAGGATACAACTCTGATGCACTCCTTTCTTAATTTTAAAACATGCAGGTAGGGTCAACTACGAATTGGTTTCTTCTTGATGGCAAACAACCACAACAACTGCTGTCAGAGACATCTTCCAAATACTGAATAGAAATAATGTCAGTTTGGAGACTTAGATGTGCCTGACTAAGAATAAGAAATAGGCAAGGATGTTCATCATCACTTTTCTTATGCAATATTGTATTGCAAGTCTTAGCGATAGTAATAAGACAAGAGAAGGAAATAAGCAGCAAGAAAACTATTGGGTGCTCACTTCAGCAGCACATATACTAAAATTGGAACGATACAGAGAAGATTAGAATGGCCCCTGTGCAAGGATGATACGCAAATTCGTGAAGCGTTCCATATTTTGGACCCTGAAATTAACGAGTGTGTAACTAAGGCTAACTCCTTTCACCTACAAATTTCGTCTATGGATAAAAAGGTAACTGTGGATAGTCCTTAGGGAGGGACTGTTTAAAAAGAGGCGGGGGGGGAAACTACTGGATGAAATTGACCAATTCAGCAAAGTAGCAGGATGCAAGATCAACATAGAAAAATCAGTTGGATTTCTCTAGAGTGACAAAGAAAATACAGAGCCTGAACTAAGAAAAACAATACCCTTCACAATAGCGAATCACAAGATTTAATACTTGGGAGTAAATCTAACCAGAAAAACAAAGGATCTATTAAAAGAAAATTAAAAAACATTACTACAGGAAACAAAAAGAGACCTGGAGAAGTGGAAGAATATCCCTTGCTCACGGATAGGAAGAGTCAATATTGTGAAAATGGCAACACTCCAAAGGCAATTTACATGTTCAACGCAATCCCAATAAAAATACCAATACCATTTTTCAAGGAGATGGAAAAGGCAATATCCAGTTTCATTTGGAATGGAAAGAAACCCCGAATAAGCAAAGCACTCCTTAAAAATAGAAAAAAGGTAGGAGGCATCTCACTCCCTGATTTCAAATCCTACTACACTGCCATGGTGGTTAAGACAGCATGGTACTGGTACAATGACAGACACATAGATCAATGGAATAGAATTGAGAGCCCAGAAATCAGCCTATCTACATATGGTCAACTCATTTTTGACAAGGAGATGAAATCAGTTAAGTGGGGAAATGACAGCCTTTTAAACAAACGGTGTTGGAAAAATTGGAAAACTATCTGCAGAAAACTCAAGCAAGATCCAAACCTCACTCCATATACAAAAACCAACTCAAGGTGGATCATGGATGTAGGACTAAAACCAGGAACAATAAACTTCATTAAAGAAAAGCTTGGAAGAACTCTAGTAGTCCTAATCCACAACATAAACAGTCTTCCAAGTATCCTGTAAAATCTACAACCAGGAAAAGATAAAATAGATGAATGGGACCTTCTAAGAATCAAACCCTCCCAAAGATACCCTTAGCACTACTTCCTTGTTCTCCATTTAGAGACCAAGGAACCTCATCCGGGAGCTCCCTTAATAAAGCTGCTAATTTAAGCTTTCTTTCTTGTTCTCTGGCCGTTCCTTGAGTCTGCAGCCTTACATCCAGTGCAAAGACCTAACACAAACCTGAAGCTTTCTCTAGGTGGGAGATCATGCAAAGTTTAATCCCCTTACTTTCTTGCCTAAGCAATCAATTTTACCTCTGTTTCTTTTTTCTTTCAAACTTCCTGCATGAAGCACGCAACAGGACTGTAAATAAACCTTTAATTGTGTTAATATTGTTAGGTTACATGGGTAAACTAAGATTTGTTTGTGGCTAGTTGGTGTTTCTCCGCTACAGGCTAGTGGGTGTTTCTCCTAGTGCAGATTTATCATGCAATAGTAGAGAGGTTTGTCCACAGGTGTTCTGTGTTTTTTCTTTCTGTTGATAGTTGGTCAGTTTGGGTTTGAGTTAGAGAGTTTAATAGCTAGTTGAGGCCACTGACTCTTGACTCTTTGATCTTACCCTAATTTTGGAGAGAGAAAGATCATGTAAAATCATGTTTTCTCACTCCCCTTTGCAGGCACACCCCAGGCCCTGTCTAAAGCAGCAGCCACTACTGGTGGTGTGGGAATTGCAATAGGCACAGAAAAGGGAAGGGAGAGAAGGGAAGGAGAAGCACTCATGCACTTTTGTTGTTTGTTTGGTTTGTTATTATTTGTGGTATTGTTTTTTTTTATAAAGAGAAACCAGCTCAGAAAGGTTTTTTGTTTCTTTTCTTTTTTTCTCAGGGAACTTTCCACATGCCCTGAACTTTCAGGCCCAGTGCAGAGCAGGGAAAACTTTCAAGTTTAAATTTTTCTCCTTTTCATCTTAAGTTTAATGTGACAATAGTTTTGGGCTCATGGGCTCTCACAATTGCAGTAGGATAAGTGAAGCAGAAGACATAGGAATAAAGCTAAGACCAAAAAAAGCTCTTAATTTGGAGGATGAAGAAGGCAAGTAATAGGCTCATGCTCAGTACTCATAGTAATAGTGTAAAGGCAAAATTTCTTAATAAATTAGAAGCTGTAGCTGAGGAGTTCCTAAAGAATAAACTCTCTAAATTAGGGGGGGGGGGATAGCTTGCATTTGATGGTCACAAGGCTAGCTGGCTTGTTTACCTTTGGTAGTCCAGAATGCCAGAGATAAACACACAAACCAGTCTTGGGGAAGCAGAGGGGTAAGGATGGGGGGATGAACTTTGTAAGTAAACCAGTCTAAAAGAAAAAATTTATTTAAAAAATAACCAAACAAACAATCCCAGCTGCATAAATAATTTGACCTAGAAATTTGGGAGCAAATAGGAGAGAAAATGCAACTTAGTTCCCAGGGAGGATACAAAGACCAAGAATTACAGGAGGATTTATCATAGAAGTTGAGTGTTGTTAATCGACTGCCTGTTGTTGTTGTTGTTATGTGCCATCGAGTCCCTTGCAACTCATAGCGACCCTATGTACAACAGCCCTAAACTCTGCTCTGTCCTGTGCCAGTCTCACTGTCTCCGACACACCCATCCTGATTACCCCAGTCACTGAATCAATCCACCTCATAGAGGGCCTTCCCCTCCTGTGCTGTCCTTCTACCCTACTAAGAATGATGTCCCTCCCCAAGGACTGGTCCCTCCTTACAATATGTCCAAAGTATGTTAGACGGAGCCTCAGAATCCTTGCCTCCAAGGAGCTGCCCGGTTTAACCCTCTCCAGGATGAATCTGTTTGTTTTCCTAGCAGTCCGTGGTACCCTCAATACTGTTCTCCAGCACCACAGCTCAAAGGCATCAATTCTCCTTCTCTCCTCCTTAGTCACACTGTCCAACTCTCTGATGCATAACAAGTGATAGCAAAGATCATGGCCTGTATCAGATGCACCTTAGTCTCCAGAGAGACACCATTGCTCTTCAGTACTTTGGAGAAGTCCCTAACAGCAGACTTTCCCAATGCAAAACATCTTTTAATTTCCTGGCTGCTGGTGCCAAGAGTGTTGACTGTGGAGCCAAGCAAACTAAATTGACTGCCTATGAAATAAAAAAAGTTGGACTTTCTGAAGTGCCAGGAAACAAAGTGGCCTTTCCCAATTTATCCATGAGATACACTACTTAAGCAGCAGAAACCTCTCAGAAAGCTTGACTGACAATATCCACAAATGTTCTGATAAACAATACCCAAACCTTGGCAGTAGGAAACAATTTGAGTGACTGTTGGGTCTGCTGTTCAACTGTGACCAGGTATCAGTTTACATCCATTCCTGAAACTACTGAGCTTCCTCCATTTTTTAAAGAGGATCACAGTTCCCAGGTTGAAGCCCTACTGCCCTCAATTCCAACATTTACACCACACATTCTCATGGCTTGAAACAAAACCACAGATGGCCACCATCACCAGCAGACCTATGTGCATGCTAGCTGGAATATTACTGTTTTTCATTACTCCCAAGACTTGATCATTAAAATAAAACCTTTTGTGAGAAACAAATATAACTTTTCTAAGGGACTCTTTACACATAGCAATACCCATTCAGGGCTTTTGCTTATAGATACCAGATATTTTCCTTTGTCCTTTAATCCATTTTCCAAGTCCTTAGAAATAATCCCAGAGTCGGAAAACTTTAAAATCTTAGTATGGTACAAAGATTGAGGTGGGAGAGACACAGGCCACAAGGGGAGATTCCCAATCTATTCCTCTACTCCTTGTATTCATTTTTGGGTACATGATCAATAGGTTAAGTGCCACCTGCAGGAACCTTCACAAACAAATGCTATAGCACACAAGACTTCATATTTCTATGTTGTTGTTGTTATGTGCCATCGAGTCGTTTCCGACTCATAGCGACCCTATGCACAACAGCTCTAAACCCTGCTCTATCCTGCGCCAACGGCACCGCCTCTGACACACCCATCCCGATTACCCCAGTCACCGAATCAATCCATCTCATAGAGCGTCTTCCCCTCTTGCGCTGTCCCTCCACCCTCCTAAG
>NW_006399928.1:5307670-5310448 GCF_000299155.1 Elephantulus edwardii | reverse complement strand
CATCTGCATAACGCAGATTGTTAATAGATCTTCCACCAATCCTGATGCCACAATTCTCCTCATAGAGCCCAGCCTTTCAGATAATCTGCTCTGCATACATGTGTTCTATACTAGAATGGAACTCATGGCATAAAGCAATTCTCCAACCAGGAGGTATGAATAGTTTATCCATATATACAGTACCTATAGGTAGACTCCACTGATGCTACCTTGACCAACACTTCTTTTCTACAGAAGACACAAAAATGGGCTAGAGATTCCTGGGGACCTTTATGAATAAGGTCAAAATTCCCTCAATGCAGATGATCAAATGCTCTACAAATACATTTCAATAACATTTCTTCATTGATGGTCTTTGCTTCCCTGGGATGGTGTTAAATTTGTATTGATCATAAACAGAGGCTATTAACGGCATAGACTGTTTTGCAGTAAGAGGGCTGTGCACTGTAGGGTAGGTCATACTCCCTCAAGTGTCCAGTAGTGTCTATGAAGACTTACTTCCCCTAAACTATCAGGGACAAGTGACTCCCCACGAGAGAAAGAAGAGGGGCTCTGCTAGTTGCCTTAGGAGCATCCTCTTTAGTGTTAACTATAGGTAGTATACTGGACGTGTTGCATATACTGTTTACACTGTTCAGAAAACTTCTTCTCTGACAGAAAAAAAATGTGGAATGTGAGGAGTGAAGCCAGACCAAAGCGAAGCCAAACCAGAGTTAAGCCAGACCAGAGTGAAGATAGATCAGACCGAAGCCAGACCAGACCAATATGCCAGGCAGCACTGGGGAACAGGCTTGACAGCTAGAGTTTGAGTAAGGTCCCTTACCATACCCAATCCACAAGAGTGTGTGCACACCCACACAGCATGTGTCTGTGCACTGGTGCCTGCCACATGCTCAGGCCCTCCCCCTTCCCACACCATGCCCATACCTACCCACCCTGAGCCCATGCCTGCACACCCAGCATCTGTGCCTGTCCTGCCCTATGCCTTTTCATCCTGCCTTACATCTCCTCACACCCAGTCAGCTAACTGCCTTTAGTCTGGGAAACCTTAGTCTGCAACAGTAACAAACAGAAGAGGCTGCTTTCACAGGCCCTGAACGGAAACTTAGCATGGGTCAGAAATCTGAAAGAAACATAGACAGGGTATCTGCCCCACCCTCTTGTGGAGCAGTGACTTCAGATCAAGAACTTATCGTCGCTTCAGGCATGGAAAAACTCTACCATCACAATGTCACATAAGAAGCAGGCTACTTCACATCCTACACAAGCCCAAAGTAAAATGTCACCTCCAAAAGTATTAATGGATTTCCTGAAGCCAGAAAGTCTGATGGAACTTTCTGACACAGAATTTAAAAGAACAGTGATTGAATATTTTTAATGGTGAAACACAAACTTGAAGAATTACAGGATACTGCAAGCAAACACTAGGAGGAGCTTTAAAAAAGCCTATCCAAAACAATGCAGATAAAACTAATGAGGCACTAGAAAAACAAGAAAACATGATTCAAAATATGAGGTCCAATGTTTCAGATGCTGTCAAAATGATTGAGGGACACATGAACAGAGCTGAAAAGATGGAACACAGAACCAGTGAAATAAAAGATAGAATTGTCACTACTGAGCTGCTAGAGCAAAAAGCAGAATCAGAAAGGAAGAAAAAAAAGAAGAAAACCTAATAATAATGTGGGATACTATCAAGATAAATAACATGTGTATCACCCGAATTCCAGAATAGGTAGAAGCAAGTAAAGGCACCAAAAAAACTTGTGGAAGAATTACTAGAAAACGTCCGAGGTATAGTGAAGACTGAGAGAATGTATATTCAAGAAGCTGAAAGAACACCATATAGAATAGACCCCAAAAGAAAAACACCAAACCATATCATAGCCAAATTTGCCAGAACCAAAGATAAGGAGAGAATTCTGAAAGCAGCGAGGGAGAAACAAAGAGTAATCTATAAGGGAGAGCAGATAAGATTAAGTGCCCATTTCTCAGCAGAAACCATGCAACAAGAAGACAGTGCAATGATATATAATGAACACTCAAGGAACACAATGGTCAACCAAGAAGACTGTACCCAGAAAAACTATCCATGAAATATGAAGGAGAGATCAAGATATTCCCAGAAAAACAAAACCCAAGAGAATTTGTAAAAACAAGACAAGCATTGCAGGATATACTGAGAGAGGTCCTTCTTAAAGAAGTGCCACAGAAGGCAGGATGGCCCAAAGTAGCTAGCAACAACGTAAAAAAGAACTCAGCAAAATGACAGCAATAAAACCTTGCCTTCCAAAAATCACACTGAATGTGAATGGTTTAAATGCACCACTGAAGAGAAAAAGAGTAGCAGATTGGATAAAAAAAATAATAATAATCCGGGAGAAGCCGCGGACCCGGGAGCCGGAGCAGCTCGGAGGCGGTGAATAATAGCTCTTCAAGTCTGCAATAAAAAATGGCCTCCAATAAAACTACATTGCAAAAAATGGGAAAGAAACAGAATGGGAAGAGTAAAAAAAGTTGAAGAGGCAGAACCTGAAGAATTTGTGGTAGAGAAAGTTCTGGACTGACATGTAGTGAACGCGAAGGTCGAGTATTTTCTCAAGTGGAAGGGATTTACAGATGCTGACAATACTTGGGAACCTGAAGAAAATCTAGATTGCCCAGAATTGATTGAAGCATTTCTTAATTCTCAAAAAGCTGGTAAAGAAAAAGATGGCACAAAAAGAAAATCATTATCTGATAGTGAATCTGATGATAGCAAATCAAAGAAGAAAAGAG
>NW_006399928.1:5304746-5306540 GCF_000299155.1 Elephantulus edwardii | reverse complement strand
CTCAACTATAGACCTGCATGATTTTCTTTACCCCAATCCATTGATTAACATGTAGGTTGAATTTTCTCAGTATTTGGGTTACTGGTTCACCTGAAGCCAGGAAAAAACAACTTTGTAGTAATCAGAATGTTAATCCAGTTGTATATTGTTTACTTTATTGTAAATAACTGGTGAACAGTGGTCAATAAATAGTGTTATATTCCTTTAAAAAATTCATCAATATTATCTCTACCAGAGACCCACCTGAAAAATAAATATAAAAAAGACTAAAAATGAAAGGGTGAGGAAACTTTACCAAGCAAAAGGCAGCCAGAGAAAAGCAGGAGTAGCAATATTAATCTCTGGTAAAATAACTTTCAAAGCAAAACCCATTACAAATGACAAGGAAGGTCACTACATAATGATTAAAGGGTCAATAGATCAAGAGGACATAACAATAATAAATATCTATGCTCCAAATGACAGAGCTGCAAAATATATAAAATAAACATTAAAAAATCTGAAAAAGAAAACAGACACCACCGCCATAGAAGATGGTGACTGCAATACACCATACTCAAGGAAAGACACAACTACCAGAAAGAAACTCAATAAAGATACTGAAGAATTAAACCACACAATAAAACAACTTGATCTCATAGAAATTTATAGGCTAATACAACCCCCCCCCAAAGCACAGTAAACCATCTCCTCTAATGTGCATGGGACATTCTCCAGAATAAATCACATTTTAGGTTACAAGACAAGCATCAATAAATTAAAAAACCATAGAAATAATACAAAGCATCATCTCAACCCAAAATACTACAAAATTAGAAATTAACAACAAGAGGATAAAGGAGAAAACCCCATACATTTGGAAGCTTAACAACACCTTGAACATGACGGGATACTAGAAGAAATAAAAAATGAAATTAAAAAGTTTCATGAAACAAATGACAATGAAAACACCACTTACCAAAACCTCTGAGAAACAGCCAAAGCAATAATCAGGGGTCAATTTATAGCAATAAGAAAACACATCAATCTACCAGATGCTCTGCTGAAGAAGGAGGGACAACCTCCTCCTGTACCAGTCAGATCCAATTTGATGGTACACACATACACACACACACACATACACACACACACAAAAACCACCCCAAACCAAAACCGAAAACAGAAAACACATCAAAAGGCAGGAAAAAAAAATGACCACTGATTCTCTAACCCACCATCTCCAACGAATTGAAAAAGAACAACCAGAAACCTAATACCTTCTAAAGAACCTGAAATTATAAAAATTAGAGCAAAAAGAAATGAAATAGAAAACAGAAAAACAATTGAAACCATCAATAAAACTAGTAGTTGTTTCTTTGAAAAGGTCAATAAAATAGATAAATCACTAGTAAAATAACAAAGGAAAAGACACAAATAATCAAAATAAAAGATGAAATGGGAAACATCACAACAGAACCAACTAAAATAAAAAAGGCTAACAATGGAATATTATAAAAATCTATATACTCAAACAAATATGAAAACCTAGAGGAAATGAACAAATGCTTAGAAATGCAAAACCTACCTAAACGGAAACAAATCAAAATTGAACACCTCAACAGACCCATTACAAAAGAAGAAACTGAAAAGGTAATAAAACAACTTCCAGCTTAAAAAAAAAAGCCCTGACCTATAACCAGGAGAAGATAACATAGATGAAAGGGATCTTCTAAGACTCAAATCCCTATGCACATCCAAAAACTTCTCCAGTAGGGTAAAAAGGGAAGCCACTGACTGGGAAAAAGTATTCGGTAA
>NW_006399928.1:5278465-5300961 GCF_000299155.1 Elephantulus edwardii | reverse complement strand
CACAACTCATCTGGTCTTCGCTCATTAGTGTTCAAGGCCTCAAACCTGTTCCTGAGATGATTCTGAAATTCAGGTGGGATGAACTCAAAGTCATATTTTGGCTCCTGTGGATTCGATTTAATTTTCCTCGGCTGCAGCTTGAACTTGCATATGAGTAGTTGGTGGTCTGTTCCACAATCAGCTCCTGGCCTAGCTTTCACAGCTCATATTGAGCTTCTCCAGTGTTTTTTTCCTCAGATGTGATTGATCTGATTCCTATGCATACCATCAGGTTAAATCCATGTGTATATCTTGCGTTTATGTTTCTTATAAAACGTATTTCCAATAAGTAAGTCTTTGACTGTGCAAAATTCAATCATTCTATCTCCAGCTTCATTTCTGTCACCAAGTCCATGTTTTCCAACTACTGATTCTTCTTCTCTGTTGCCAACTTTTGCATTCCAGTCACCCATTGATCAGAAGTCTTAGTGATAGCAATAAGAAAACAGGAGGAAATAAGAGGCAAAGAAGAGAGAGGTAAAATTATATATATAAGCAGATGATATGATAATATACTTAGAAAACCCTAAAGACTCAGCAAAAAACTACAGGACATAGATGACCAATTCAGGAAAGTGGCAGGATACAAGATCACCATACAGAAATCAGCTGCATTACTCTACAGTGACAAAGAGAACACAGAACTGGAGCTAAGAAAAACAATACCAATTTCAATAGCTAATCAGAAGATTAAATACTTTGGAGTAAATATAACTAGAGACACAAATGATCTATTCAAAGAAAGTTACAAAACACTATTGCAAGAAACAAAAATAGACCTGGAGAAATGGAAGGATATACCTTGCTCATGGATAGGGAGACTCAATATTGTGAAAATGACAATCCTACCAAAGACAATTTACATGTTCAGTGCAATCTCAATACAAATACCCATTCCATTCTTCAATCAGATGGAAAAGGTAATCTCAGATTTCACTTGGACTGGAAAGAGGCCCTGAATAAACAAAGCGCTCCTGAAAAAAGAGAAACAAGGTAGGAAACACCTTACTCCCTGATTTCAAATCCCACTACACTGCCGAGGTGGCCAAGACAGCATGGTACTGGTACAATGACAGACACATAGATCAATGGAATAGAATTGAGAATCCAGATATCAGCTCATCTATTTATGGACAACTGATTTTTAACAAGAAGAAATAAGTCAAGTGGGGAAATGACAGCCTTTATAACAAATTGTGTTGGCAAAATTGGAAACCTATCTGTAGAAAACTCAAGCAAGATCCACACCTCACACTACATACAAAAACCACTCAAAGTGGATCAAGGACCTAGGATTAAAACCAAGGACTATAAACTTCAGTAGAAAAAAACTTGGAAAAACTCTAGAAGCCCTAATCCACAACATTAAGTCTTCCAAGCATACTGAAAAATCTAAAACCAGGACATGATAAAATAGATGAATAGAACCGTCTAACAACAAAATACCTATGCACATCCAAAACTTCTTCAAAAGGGTAAAAAGGGAATCCACAGACTGGGAAAACATTTGACAATGACATGTCTGATAAGAGACTTATATCTAGAATTTATAGAATACTCGAGCACCACAACAAGATAAAAGAAAACAACCCAATTGAAAAATGGGCACAGGATAGGAATAGACACATCACCAAAGAAGACATTCAGATGGCGAACAAACACATGAAGAAGTGTTCAAAATCCCTACCTCTAAAAGAGATGCAAATCAGAACAACTATGAGATATCATCTCACTCCAGTAGAATAGCAAAATTCAACATAGCAGCAAAAAACAAACGCTGGTGAGGTTGTGGAGAAACTGGAACTCTATTTACTGTTGGTGGTAGTGTAAAATGGTGCAATAACTCTGGAAGGCAGTATGGTGCTTTCTCAAACAGTTGCAAATATAAATATCATTTGACTCAGCAATTCCATTACTGGGAATATACCCTAAAGAATCCAGAACTGCCACCCAAGCAGATAAATGAACACTCCTGTTTATTGCTGCTTTGTTCACAATAGCAAAGAGTTGGAAACAACCCAAGTCCAAGTGTCCATCAATAAACGAATGGATAGAGAAGCTGTGCTATATTCACTCAATCGAATACTGTCCTGCATTGTAAAACAAGGAACTCAGGAAATATTATACAAAATGGGTGACCCTGGAGGACATTATGCTGAATGAAATATCTCAGTCACAAAAGGACAAATAGTGCATAGTTTCACTGTTGTAAAATGGGACTGACATAGGGATTGGGGGGAACCTAAGAAAAGTGGGGATATACTGCATTGAAACAGATGAGAGAACTGTTTAAAAGGAATATATAATTAGGTATTTTCATGACAAGATTCCATAATAAGAACTGCATAGTAAAGCTGAAGTGGGGGGGGAGAGATGATTGTATAACAATGAATCAATCTGTTTTGGTTTTTTTTTTTTCTTTTCAAAGAGAAAAGAGAATTGGGGAAGAGCTGCGGGCAGGGAGGAAAATGTGTAACAATGCATGAATGGAAATCCAAAGTGTCTGTAAACAGTCATTAAAATGTTAATTAAAAAAATATCAATCACACACACTAAAAAAGCTGAAGGTGTGGGGCAAGGGATTGAAAGCCTTACAAGTCTCATTATATTCCCTAGCCAATCAAGTAATGGACCATAAACTGGTCTTAGATTTTCTGTTAGCAGAACAAGGAGGAGATTGTGTTATAGCAAATATGCTGTTTTTATGTGAATACTTCAGGAGAAGTAGAAACTAGGGTCCCGAATCTCTTACAAAGGGCAAAATGTTTAAGGGACACCTGAGCACAATTTTCTGAAGACATCTGGATCACCATCTGGGCAAAAAGACAAGGTAACGATAGTCAAGGTCCAATGGTGATCACTTTTATAAAACATAATGCGTGAGAACGATTGTATGAAGCACAATGTGAATAAAGAATAATGTGAAACAAAATGTATAAAAATTTTATAAGGAAATCAATTTTTTTAAAAAAGAACTATCTTCTCTCTGTAACTTGGTTTCTGCCAGTGTTAGGACTTCTGGTTAGAATATTATTGCTTTTGATTTTTGGCCCATTCATTTTTAACTTGTTACATTTGTTAAAAAGTTAAATTTGCATCTTCTCCGTTGTAACAGTTCCATGTTAAAATGATGCACCTCCAAGGATATGAATCTATGTCCTTAAGAACAATTGATAGCAGCACATCTGAATTCCAAAATAAATTGCCACAATAGTCTACATGTTTCCTACTGCCAAAGGGGCCCTTCAATGCAGTGAGCAATTTTTGCTCTAGAACTTACAATGCCTTTCTTCAGCAGGAAGTAGCATAGCAAAGAGAACGGGATGTCCCTTCTAAAGAATCTCTCTCAGGGGGGGAGTAATAGGGAATGGCAAAGAAAATGCTAACAAAGTAAGTAAATCCCAAACTGTTCTGGACAATGGTGTCAAACAACATAAGGAAAATAGACTCATCTAAGAAAGGGGGTAACAGAACAGCAGATTCCAAGAGCCACCATAAATCCACCAGAAGCTATGTACCCAGTAAGATACGAAATTTAACAGGTCAGCAAGTAATAAATTTGAAGAGGATGTGGAGAGATAGAAACTCTCTCTCTCTCTCTCTCTCTCTCTCTCTCTCTCTCTCTCTCTCTCGTCAAGGACTTCTTTTTTATTAATGATTTTTTAATGCAACATATATATGCAGAACAGATCTTCTGATATGCTAGGCTGTATGAGGAGGAGTGTGGCATCAGGTTTGGTGGAAGAGTCATCAATAACCTGTGTCATACAGATGACACAACCCTGCTTGCTGAAACTGAGGAGGACCTGAAGTGCTTGCTGCAGAAGGTCAAGGACTGCAGTCTTCAATATGGATTGAAGCTCAGCATCAAGAAAACAAAGATTGGCCACTTGGCCAATTGGCAGCATCAGTATGGATGGTAAAGAGATTGAGATAGTTAACAGTTTTAGTTTGCTTGGTTTACAGTCAACACTCTTGGTAACAGCAGCCAGGAAATCAAGAGACGAATTGCATTGGGAAAGTCAGCTCTCAGGGACCTCTCAAGAGCACTGAAGAGCAATGACGTCAGGCTGGAGACTAAGATGTGGCTGATCCAGGTTATAGTCTTCGCAATTAAGTGCTATTCCACAGAAAGTTGGACAGTGACTTGGGATGATAGAAAGAGAATTGATGCCTTTGAGCTTTGGTGTTGGAGAGAAGTGTTGAATATACCATGGACTGCTAGGAGAACAAACAGGTTTGTCCTGGAGAGGGTTAACCTGGAGTGTTCCTTGGAGTCAAGGATTCTGAAGCTTCATCTGACATACTTTGGGCATGTTACAAGGAGGGACTGGTCGTTGGAGAGGGACATCATGTTTGGGAGTGTGGAGGGAAGGCACAGGAGAGGAAGACCCTTGATGAGATGGATCGATTCTGTGATTGGGGTGGTGAGAATGAGTGTGTTGGAGGCGGCAAGGTTGGCACAGGATAGAGCAGCGTTTAGGGCTCATGTACATACGGTCACTATGAGTCACAAGTGACTCAACGGCACATAACAACAACAAATATATATATATATATATCAGCATATTCTTTCTATTTAACTTTTCTCCCATTCACTCATTGTTGCACATTTTCTTCCCCACCCATCCCTCTCCTCAGTTCATTTTTCTCTTGGAAGAAAAAAAAATTCTTACTGTTATACAATCCCCCACAAGTCCACGCTCCATTTTAATATGCATTTCTTTTTTCTGTAATCTTGTCATGAAAATAATACCTACTCCTATATTCCTTTTAAACAGTTCTCTTCCTCATCTGTTTCAATGTTCCCCCCAATCCCGATGTCAGTCCCATTTTACAACAGTGGAACTATGCACTATTTGTCCTTTTGTGACTGAGATATTTCACTCAGCATACTGTCCTCCAGGGTCACCTATTTTGTATAATATTTCATGAGTTCTTTATTTTTCAATGCAGCATAGTATTTCATTGTGTGAATATACCACAGGTTCTATATTCATTTGTTTCTTGATGGACACTTGGGTTGTTTCCATCTTTTTGCTATTGTGAACAAAGCTGCAATAAACATGGGTGTACCTATATCTGTTTGGGTGGCAGTTATGGTTTCCTCAGGGTATATTCTCAGTAGAGGAATTGCTGGGTCAAATGGTCTTTCTATTTGCAACTTTTTGAGAAAGCGCCATACTGCCTTCCAGAGTGGTTGCACCATTTTACACTCCCACCAACAGTGAATAAGGGTTCCAGTTTCTCCACAACCTCACCATCATTTGTTGTTTGCTTCTCTGCTGAATTGTGCTATTCTTAGTGGGGTAAGATGATATCTCATAGTTGTTTTGATTTGCATCTCTCTTAGAGGTAGGGATTTTGAACACTTCTTCATGTGTTTGTTCATCATCTGACTGTCTTCATTGGCAAAGTGTCTGTTCTTATTCTGTACCCATTTTTCAATTGGGTCATTTTCCTTAATCTTCTTGTGGTGTTCAAGTAGTCTATAAATTCTAGATATAAGTCCCTTATCAGACATGTCATTACCAAATATGTTTCCCCAGTCTTCTCTTTTTACCCTGTTGGAGAAGTTTTTGCAGGTGCAAAAGTATTTTATTCTTAGAAGGTCCCATTCATAGATTTTATCCACTCGTGGTTTTAAGTTTTTCAGGATGCTTGGAAGACTGTTTATGTTGTGGATTAGGACTTCTAGAGTCCTTCCAAGCTTTTGTCTAATGAAGTTTATAGTCCTTGGTTTTAGTCCTAGGTCCTTGATGCACTTTGTGTTGGCTTTTGTGTATGGAGTGAGGTGTAGATCTTACTTGAGTTTTCCAATTTTGCCAACACCATTGTCAAAAAGGCTGTCATTTCCCCACTTAACTGATTTCATCTCCTTGTAAAAAATCAGTTGACCATAGGTAGATGGGCTGATTTCTGGATTGTCAATTCTATTCCATTGATCTATGTTTCTGTCATTGTATCAGTACCATGATGTCTTGACCACCATAGCAGTGTAGTAGGATTTGAAATCAGGGAGTGAGATGTCTCCTACATTGTTTCTTTTTCAGCACTGTTTTGCTTATTCGGAGCTTTTTTCCATTCCAAATGAGTTTGGAGATTGCCTTTTCCATCTCTTCAAAGAATGAAATTGGTATTTGTATTGGGACTGCACTGAACATTTAAATTTCCTTTGGTAGTATTGTAATTTTCTCAATATTGAGTCTTCCTATCCATGAGCAATGTATATTCTTCCATTTCTCCAGGTCTCTTTTTGTTTCTTGTCGTAATGTTTTGTAATTTTCTCTGAATACACCTTTGTGCTTCTGGTTAGATTTACTCTCAAGTATTTAATCTTTTTATTAGCTATTGTGAGATTGTTCACAGCTTTAGTTTGCTTGGCTCCACAGTCAACACTCTTGGCACCAGTAGCCAGGAAATTAAAAGGCGCATTGTCATGGGAAAATCTGCTGTTAGGGACCTCTCCAAAGTACTGAAGAGCAATGGTGTCTCTCTGGAGACTAAGGTGCGTCTGATACAGGCCATGGTCTTTGCAATCACTTGTTATGCATCAGAGAGTTTGGACAATGACCAAGGAGGATAGAAGGAGAATTGACGGCTTTGAACTGTGGTGCTGGAGAAGAGTATTGAGGTACCAAGGACTATTAGGAAAACAAACAGATTCATCCTGGAAAGGGTTAAACCGGGTGGCTCCTCGGAGGCAAGGATTCTGAGGCTCTGTCTAATATACTTTGGACATGTTGTAAGGAGAGACCGGTCCTTGGAGAAAGACATCATGCTTGGTAGGATGGAGGGACAGCGAAGGAGGGGAAGGCCCTCTATGTGGGGGATTGATTCAGTGACTGGGATAATCGGGATGGGAATCAGAGACAGTGCGATTGGCACAGGACAGAGCAGAGTTTAAGGCTGTTGTACGTAAGGTCACTATGAGTTGCAAGCTACTCGATGGCACATAACAACAACAACACATTGTGACGGGTATTGTTTTTCTTAGCTCCAGCTCTGTGTTCTCTTTGTCACTATAGAGAAATCCAACAGATTTCTGTATGTTGATCCTATATCTTGCCACTTTGCTGGATTGGTCAACTATATCCAGTAGTTTTCTTGCTGAGTCTTTAGGGTTTTGTCTGTATAGAGATAGAAACTCTTATACATTGTTGGTGGGATTGTGAAATGGTGCAACCACTCTGGAAGGCAATTTAGCAGTTACTGCAAAAGCTGAACATAGAAATTCCATTATGACTCAGCTATTCCACTGCTTGGAATATACTCAGAGAGAATGAGAACTGAGGTACAAATGGAGAGGTGGACACCAATGTTCATAGTAGCATTATTCACCATCACAG
The DNA here is from genome assembly GCF_000299155.1 of Elephantulus edwardii. NCBI lineage: Eukaryota > Metazoa > Chordata > Mammalia > Macroscelidea > Macroscelididae > Elephantulus > Elephantulus edwardii. Next base: position 5,293,573 of record NW_006399928.1, on the reverse strand, counting down.
GAACATTGAAATAGCACAAATGTCCAACCACAATCAAATAGATTGAGAAATTATGGTACTTTCAAGTGATGGAATAGTACACAGCATATAGGAGCAATGATTTTGAAAATCGCTACCTAACGTGTGAGGGACTGGAGGGCATTACGCTAAGTGAAGTATATCAGTCCCATAAGGACAAATACTGTATAAGATCATTATTGTAGAACATGTACGAGGACCCAAAGGGGGAAGGGGGGAAACAGAGGGGTGAAGATGGAGGTGGTGGTGACTAATCATAGGGTTGCATAGTTTGGTGAGTGGAGGGAGGTAAAGGAAATGGGTAAGATCCAGTGTGAAATGCAATGTATATGTACTTTGTAACTAAACCAGTATGAAAGAAAATAATAATTTAAAAAAGAAGCTGTGTACCATCATAGAGCTGTGTAAGTTCATTCAGCCCACACTGAAAAACATATCTTGTTGTTGTTATGTGCCTTCAAGTCTCTTGCAACTCATAGTGATTCTAGGTACAACAGCTCTGAACTCTGCTCTATCCTGAGACAACCTTATTGTCTCTGACACACCTACCACCATTACCCCAGTCACTGAGTCAATACATCTTACCTAGGGTCTTCCTCTCTTGCGCTGTCCCTCTACCCTCCCAAGAATGATGTCCCTCTACAAGGACTGGTCTCTCCTTGCAACATGCCCCATGTATGTCAGGTGAAACTTAAGAATCCTTGTCTCCAAGGAGCAGCGTGGTTTGACAGTCTCCAGCATGAGATGGATTGATTCAGTGACTGAGGTAATGAAGGTACATGTGTCAGAGGCTGACACAGGATAGAGCGGGTTTCAGGGCTATTGTACATAGGGTCGCTATGAGTGTCAAGTGATTTAATGGCATATAACAACAATGACACAGACAGATCTGTTTGTTCTCCTATAAGTCCATGCTATATTCAATACTCTTATCCAGCACCACAGCTCAAGCCAGAATTGATTCTTCTCTGTCATCCCTAGTCATTGTCGAGCTTTCTGATGCATTGCAAGTAATTGCAAAGACCATGGCCTGGATCGGGTGCACCTTTGTCTCCAGGTTGACATTGTTGCTCTTCAGTACCCTGGAGACGACTGATAGAAGACTTCCCAATGCAATTCATCTGTGATTTCCCGGCTTCTTGTACATAAAGATAAGGATAGGGTCAGACTTCCCAGATCTGTTTTCCCTGGTAATCTGTTATGATGGTCTAAGAAACCTCTGTTTCTCTCTCTTGTTCTCACCTGGTGTTGGTGGTTTTCTTGTATATCCGAGTCAGAACTTTCCAGTTCTTACTCAAAGAATCCCCTGGACCTCTTTTGGAAATCATCCTCTTACCACAATTTAAGCTTATGAACAACAGATTGGAAACTTATCCTATCCTGAGCCATCCTTGTGATGTCTAATATGCTCGAGCCTATTATTATTTTTTTATTTCAATGAACATTTACAGAGATTTTGGATTTCTATTCATTCATTGTTGCAATTTTCTCCCCGCCCACCCCACCCCCACCCCCAGTTTGCTCTTCTCCTTGAAAAGCAAAAGAAAAACTCCTTCATTGTTATATAATCCTCCGTACCCTCCCCTCCCCCGAGTATACTCCACTCTGCAACCCTCATTCAGAACTCTTATGATAATCATAATGCCCTAAAATATATTGCTTTTAAACTGTTCTCTCCCTCATCGGCTTCAATACAGTATACATAATTTATCCAGTTTTTCTCAGTCTTACCCCAACCCTGATGTCAGTCTCATTCTACAACAGTGGCACCATGCAGTATTTGTCCTTTTGTGACTGAGATATTTCACACAGCATAATGTCCTCCAGGGTCACCCATTTTGAATAATATTGCATGAGTTCCCTGTTTTTCAATGTAGCATAGTATTCCATTGTGTGAATACACCATAGCTTCTTCATCCATTCATTTGTTGATGGGCACTTGGGTTGTTTCCAACTCCTTGCTGTTGTGAATAAAGCCGCAATAAACATGGTGTGCACATATCTGCTTGGATGTCGGTTATGGTCTCTTTAGGGTATATTCCCAGTAGTGGAATTGCTGGGTCAAATGGTATCTCTACTTGCAACTCTTTGAGGAAGCATCCAAGTATCCTGAAAAATCTACAACAAGCAGAAGATAAAATAAATGAATTGGACCTTCTAAGAATCAAATCCTTATGCACTTCCAAACACTTCTCCAATAGGGTAAAAAGGGAAGCCACCGACATCTGGGGAAAAGTATTTGGGAATGACATGTCAGATAAGGAACTTATATCTAGAATTTATAAAATACTTGAGCACCACAACAAGATAAAGGTAAATAATCCAATTTAAAAATGGGCACAGGATATGAAGAGACACTTCGCCAAAGAAGACAGAGGCCAACAAGCACATGAAGAAATGTTCAAAATCCCTAGCTCTAAGAGAGATGCAAATCAAAACAACCATGAGATATCATCTCACCCCAGTCAGAATAGCAAAATTTAACAGACCAGCAAGCAACAAATGCTGGCGAGGTTGTGGAGAGACTGGAACCCTATTCACTGTTGGTGGAAGTGTAAAATGGTGCAACCACTGTGGAAAGCGATGTGGCGTTTCCTCTAGCCTATTCGTATTGTCATTGTCTCGATCCATCCTGTTGGGGACCTTCTCTCTCTCTGACCCTCCATCTTTCCCTGTATGATATATTTTTCCAAGAACGGGGCCCTCCTGAGGACATGCTGAAAGTAGAACAGTCCATACTTCCATGTTGTTCAAACTGCTCCAAACTACATCTCCCATCATGCTCTGCTGTTGATCTGACCTCATCTTAAAATGGTTCCGTTGGAGAACAAGAACGTTTAGTTTTGAGCATAATTAAATATCGATCCTTACTGTCAGTTGTTAGGGCTTTTGAAATATTTATCAAACTCCTTGTATGACCTGTGTCCACTATATGGAGGGGTTAACGCCTGAGAAGGTCCCTCTGTTCTCTCAATTTATTAGGGATGAGGGACAGTGTTTCCGGCGATCTAAATAGGAAGGAATTTTGACCAGAGAGCACCTGCGGCCAATCACAGAAGCAGGAACTAGAGCCTTGAGTTCCAAAAAAGCCGGATCTCGAAGGTCATTTTGTTCTGTTAGGAGGGGAAGATGGAGGAACCTGAAGAACTGATGGACCAAGGGCAGCCACTGCCTCCAGTTTACATCTACAGCCCTGAGTATGTCAGGATATGTGACTCCTTGGTCAAAGTCCCCAAACGGGTAAGACAGCTTGGGACCGAAGACCATGAGGTTTTTTGGGGTTGTGATGAGAGGGAATGTGGGAAGGCTGGTTGTGTACGCAGGGAATGAGACCAGTTTAGGAAATGGAAAGGATACGTAGAGAGGGGAATCTTCAGGGCAAAGTTGAACTGTATTAGGTGAAGGAGGAAGTATTCCCATAAAGTTTCGGAGACCCCCAGTTTGTCCAGCGAACGAGGGGTACAACGGCGGGGATAATGTTCCTTAATACAAAGGATTTGCTGAAGTTACTGGCAAAGAAGCTGCTGGAGAAAAGTGTTCCCCTTAGTTAGATAGGTGACTTTTGTGCTTTAGATACTTGGTGTCTATACCTTTGTTTGTAACTTACGTAATCAGAAGGCGAGCCAAAACAAAGTTAATTCCTTTGCTTCAAGAGAATGAGATCTGTGGGATTTGGCTGAATTGAATTTTTAAGAAACATTAAGCACAGATTCTTCTCTTTTTCTTTTCTTTCTTTCTTTTGTGTGTGTGTGTGTGTGTTTTTTTTCTTCGTGCTGAATAGGCCAGTATGGTTCACTCTCTGATTGAAGCATATGCACTGCATAAGCAAATGAGGTAAGTTGTTTTTATTTCCTGAGTGTAAATCTCCAATCTAAGTATTGTCCTTCTTGACAGTGGGAGAATGAGATGTTTTAATGTGTGTATTTCTCCCTAAAGCTTTTATAATTTACATGTAATCTTTTAGGAATTAAGAAAACGGAAAAAAAGTTTATAAAGTAGTTAAGATACCTTAGAAATAGTTTATTCCTGAGAGGAGAAATAGTTGAGGGATCAGTTCCTTTTGTTGATTTTGAGGTTACTGTATTTAAGTACTAAAACCTGTCTGATAAGAAAAGTGAGAACTTGGTGGTGTTTTTGTTCTTTTCCCCCCTCAGCTCCATTGGAGGGTATGTAGTATTTTCAGACATAAAGGGATGGTTTCAACTTAAGGAATTAAAACTGTCCAATTTCCTTGCTGTTATTCAGATAGTCTGTTATTGTTATGTGCCATTGAGTTGCCTGTGGCTCATAGCAACCCTATGTACAATAGCTCTGAATCCTGCCCTGACAAGGCCAGGAGATATCTGGTAGTTCAACCTCTAGCACTGTTCCATTTATTTAACCAGTACAATACTATACTAGTTGATCATTCAGTATTCTGCCCATAGCATCCTTCAGTATTGCTTAATACTAATTGCTTCATAAAAGTAAGTTACACAACAACTCACTGCCATCAATTTTATTCCACTCATTGCAATCCTACAGGATAGAGAATTGTTCAATGAGGTTTCTAACGCTATAGTCTTTGCAGAAGTGAACTGCTATGTCTTTCTCTCATGAAGCGATTAGTAGGTTCAAACTGCTGAAATTGTTTAGCAGGTGAACATTTTAACTTCTGACCCACACGGACTCCTTAGTAGTTTGTATAGTTATATTAATTACTGATAAATTTGTGATTAGTGCTCCCATTCAGCATACATAAAAAGATGCTTTCGCCTCCCTCTGACTTAAGTAGATGCTTCTCCACTTCTTGAATCCTCATTTTGCTTTGAGAAAACAAACTTCTTGTTAAAATACAAATACGTATCTGAGTTAAAGATGAAGTTCTGCATTTTCAGCATTCTCAGGTGATACTAATGTTTAATTGCAAGGGCTAGAGAATAGTAGTGGCAGTGGTGGGATCGAGAAGAAGTGTGGAAGGAGCTCATAGAGGTGATAGGTTTTGTTGTTAGGATAACTCTTATTATTGCTTTTTCTCCCTCTTTTTGTGAAGTTGAAAGTTAGTTTCAGAGTGAAGCTTGATTCTAGTCTTTCTGCCCTTTCTCTCCTTTGAAAATCAGATGTGATGTGATTTGAGTTTGGCATTTAAAAATGTATCATTCTATTCTCTTCATTTTCTGCCACACCACGGTCTACTTCAGATAGCTCACAGAGACAATCATCTGCCTCACCTAGGTGTTTTTCAGTTGTTTGTTTATTTTAAAGCAAAGGGGAAGGGGAAGGGACTAAGACAGATGCTGGGCTATGTTGGCAAAGTGGCATCTTGCAGTAATTACCTAAGGTGATTTTGTATATTAATCTAAACATTTTTATTCTTTAGACACTATTACTTGAAAAACTGTTATAAAATAATGTTTAAAGTTATAAAGAGATATGGAAAACAGCTGTTATATCACTTAGTATCAATAAATATCTTTTTACCTAAAATAAAAAGCAGATGTGAGAGACTAATTTTTAAAAGTGTACATTTTGAGTTACTTTTAATATTAATAATAGGCATTCAGAAGTATTTTTAATATATTATTATTTTATAATTTTTGTATTTATCATTACCATTGTCATATACACTTATTATTATCAATTTTTTCATATATTGTTATTTTATCTCCACTTGCCTCCATTTTACTGATGAAGTAACTGAGTGAAAACTATAATGTAGTGGAAGAATAGAATATTTCTTGCTACTGAAATCAGAAGCTGGGAATAGCTGACATCCAAGCAGATATATGCACACCCATGTTTATTGCAGCTTTGTTCACAATAGCAAGGAGTTGGAAACAACCTAAATGCCCATCAACAAACGAATGGCTAGAGAAACTGTGGTATATTCGCACAACGGAATACTATGCTGCATTAAAAAACAAGGAACTCATGCAATATTATTCAAAATGGTTGACTCTGGAGAACATTATGCTGAGTGAAATATCCCAGTCACAAAAGGACAAATATTACATGATGCCACTGTTGTAGAATGGGACTGTCCTTGGGGTTGGGGAGAGACTGAGTAAGATGGGTTCAATAATGTATACTGCACTGAAACAGAGGAGGGAGAGAACCGTTTAAAAGAGAGATATAACTGGGTATTTCTGTCATCACAGGAGACTAGAGCGAGGGCTACATGGTGGAGGGGACCTGGGGAAGGGTTTGTAAAACAATGAAAGAATCTTTTCTTTTACTTTTCCATAATTATTGGACTCATGTACTTATAACTTGTTAGTCAAATTTGTGTCTTCTAGGTTGCAACACCCCCATGATACATCTTCAAGGATATGAACATGTACGGCCAAGCACAATCAATAAGAGTGCATCTAAATTCCAAAATCAATCTCCATAATAGTCTATGTGTTTCCTACTGCCAAAGGGGCCCTTTAGAGTAGTGAGAGAAGATCTTCACCCTGAAACCCACAGCGTCCCTTTTCAGCAGGAAGTAGCTAAGAGAATACGCCATCCCCTTTTCCTTATGACTCAGGGTGAAGTCTCTCTCAGGGAGGAGTGATAGGGAATGGCAAAGGACACACTGACAAAGAAGATTAATCAGAACTGGCTTTGACAAGCACTGTGGCATTTGGACAAGAACAAACTGGGAGGAGGATAGAGGGAATAGTGCAACAATGAATGAGTGGAAGCCCAAAATCTCTGTAAATGTTTATGAAAATTAATAAAATATAATTATAGAAAAAAAAGAAGCTGGGAGTTGAATTTTCTATTCAGATTGCTGGTTCCTTTGCCTCATTCACTCACATTTTTGTGTTCTTTCTTTTATTATTAGGATTGTTAAGCCAAAAGTGGCCTCCATGGAGGAGATGGCCACCTTCCATACAGATGCCTATCTGCAGCATCTCCAGAAAGTCAGCCAAGAAGGAGATGATGATCATCCTGACTCCATAGAATATGGGCTAGGTAAAGTTGTTAGCGGGCAATGATGAGAGTTATACAACTTCCATCTGTAGATTGTAACTAATCAATCTAATAATTTATATTTTTATTTTAATAATTTTTTACTTTACAAATATGTTTACCATTAAGCTTAGTCTCTTGACATGGCCACCTGATTTCTCAAGCAACCAATATGAGCTGACCAAAACAATGAGTCAAATAGAGGAAAACTTTTGGTGGCTTAGGCCCTAAAGCCCATTCTCCTCAAGTCATTCTGAGCTCATAGAAAGCCTCCTTTGGGTTTCTAAGATTGTAGATGTTAACAGAAAGAGACTGTCCATCTTTCTCCCACAGAATAGCTGGTATACTCAAACTTCTGATTTCTTAGTAGCACATACTGCACCATAGGGAGTCCTAGTGGTAAGAAGCTGCACTGCCATCTTAAAGGCATGTGGTTCATATCCACCAGCTCTTCTGTGGGAGAAGGATGGACAGTCTCCTCCTGTGCGATTTACTGCCTCTGAAAACCCACTCAAAGCTCAGTTGTGGTTCAGTTCTGACTCAGTGATACTTAACAACAACAGAGCTCTTTAGGCCTTAGTGTCTTATCTGGTGTATATAAACTGTTTTGGTTGTCCTCTGATCTTAAATATTTAACTTGTTAAGTCCCATCAAATCAACTGCAACTCATAGCAACCCTATGAACAGTGGATCTATACCATCCTCATCATATCTGACACACTTGAGCCCACTGTTAAAGTCACTGTCAATCCATCTCATTGAGGATTGACTACTCTCCTTCACTGAGCCTCCACCTTTTCCAAGGATTGGCCCTTCCTGATATGCCCAATGTACATGAGATAAAGTTTCACTACCCTTGCTGCACCTTTTCCAAGACATACTTGTTTGTCCTTTTGGCTGTCCATGGGATATTCAGTACTATTCTCCAACACCACGACTCAGAGGCATAGATTCTTCTTTTGTCATCCTTACTCATTGTCCAACTTTCAGTTACATAGCAAGTAATTGAAAATATCATGGTCTTCAAACTGACATCTTTACTCCAGCACTTTGGAAAGATACCTGACAGCAGACTTTCCTAATACTATATGTCTTTTGATTTCCTGGATGCAGGTGGCAAGGGTGTTAATTGTGGAACCATGCAAAATGAAGCCATTGACAATGTCTCTCTCTTCTCCATCTATCATGATGTTGCCTGTTGGCCCTGTGGCAAGGATTTCCGTTTTCTTGATGTTAAGATGTAATATATATTGAAGTCTTTGATCCTCTGCAACAAGCATTTCAAATACAAATTAAGGCCAACATTGAGAAGAATGGGAATCCTAGAACACTATGAAACATGAGTACTGGTTAAATTTTCTATCTTATCTCTCATTTGTAAAACAGTAAATGGCCAACATGAATTAGTAAAAAGAATACTGGACTAGGAGTTAAGATACCAGGGTTGCGATTTTTACTCTATGTGACTATAGACAAGACATTTCTATCTGTCCTCAATTTCTCTGATTGTACATAGGTTGTGACTAAGAGTTCTAGTGTCGTCGTCTGTAGTGTTTTGCATTATAACCAAAGGCTGTACATCACTAGTAGTTCCAGTCACCAGCAGATTTGAGGAAGAGTGATGAGCAGTTTCTTGGTGTTAAGATTTACAACCTTGGGAATTTAATGGAGCATTGCTATGAGTTGGACTTGACTTGATGCCAGTTTGTGAAGTTGTGACTAGTTAATTTTCATTCCTTTTGCCAATATTGTGAGATGTTTCTATATCAGTTGGAGTTAATGTTAACAAAAGCATTTTTTGATAAATTTTTACATCCCAACCTGCTCTTTTTCTAGAATTCATGTCTTGCCAAAATCTCATTTATGCCTTAAGGTTATGACTGCCCAGCCACTGAAGGGATATTTGACTATGCAGCAGCTGTAGGAGGGGCTACAATCACAGCTGCTCAGTGCCTGATTGATGAAAACTGCAAAGTCGCAATTAACTGGTCTGGAGGATGGCACCATGCAAAGAAGTAAGAAAATAACCTTTCTGGTTTCTGGCTTTACTTAAGTAAATTTTCAGTTATATAAACTTATATGCTTATTTTGTTGACTTTTGTTGTGAGATTTGTGTATATGTATGTATGTGTGTGTGTATATATATGTATACATATAGTATTTTACTAAGCATTCTGAAGATGGACAAATAGAAGAAGATGGCATAAACATAACATGGTAGAAAGAATACTTTCTAATTGAAAGTCAAAACACTTGATCTTTAAGCCTAGCTTTACTCCTAAATCAGTTTATTCATCTTTAAAATAGGCAGGGCAAAAAAAATGTAACTATAAGATCCCTAACCTCCTTTTCAGATTTCTGAAAATTCTCTTGACTTCAGGAGACTTATACTCTGTGAACATTAGCAAGATTAGATAATTAGAGAGTAACATCAGTTATGGTTACTCTTGTGTACCGTAAGTCAGAACCAGCACATAGCTAACCCTCTTGTGGGTTTTCAGAGGCAGTTAATTGCATGGGAGGAGATTGCCCATCCTTCCCCTATGGAGCAGCTTGCAGATTCAAACCACATACCTTCAGAATTGCAACACAGCTTCTGACCACTAAGCCATCAGAGATCCCTTCAGTTATGGTACCAGTTTAATTTAGGCGTGAATGAACCAAAACGATTTAACATTGGGAGTTAATTTTAAAGTCAGTTCTTTAAAGAAGTGGCAAACGTTTTCAAGTAAGTGGAAAATTGATAAGAATAGATTTTTTAAAAATGATTACAGAATCAAGGAGGCTTAAAATGCCATTTCTAAACAAAGTGGTAAACTAGAGTTAACGTTCTCTAAGAAAGGACTTATGAAACATTTATTAGGTATTGTTGTTGTTGATTGCCTTCAAGTCGAGTACAACTCATAGCGACCCTAAGAACAAAAGGCCTGAAGCCTTTCTATAACTGTCGACATTCATCAAAGTTCATAGAGTTTCCAGAGGCATGTTTAGGAAGTAAAATTAAAGGAAAGTCCTCTTGGAGTTTTACATGAACAATTCCAACAGAAATACTTTGGCAAGGACTGTTGAACTTAGCATTTGGTATCTTATTTGATATGTTTGTAGTATTTAGTAAATCATGGAGGACAAAGATTTTTAAGGCTAAATGTACCAGTTTGCTGTCTGAGTGAAATAAAGCAGTTGTTTAGTAATTTCCAGTGTCAGTAAAAATTCACAAATCAAATATTCATCCTATTGCTCATGGCTTAGTTACTCTGTAGTAAGTACTCTAGAGTTGAGAGAAAATGGCCGTTTTTTAATTTTAGAATAAATCATTGAGCACAATTTTATTCAGATTAAGATAATGCCATAGAATACTTTTCATTCTTAGACCTATTTTATGACCAAAGAAGTCTTAAAAATGTTTACTATTAAAATCTACAACTTGGACATAAGACCAAGAAAACCAGTATTTTGTAATGAATTCTATGTAATTTTAAAAACAATCTTATTTTTGTTAGCTCTTGCCCTTTTTGTAAAAAGGTCAAGATAAGGATATGATCTGTAGGGGAGGAAAATGATACTCTTTCCCTCAAGCTACAGAACAAAAGGAAACAAACTTCTGTGTTCACATCTGGTACTAGGAACACATCTAGTTTTTGCATGTGGCACTGGAAGATCTAAGTACTTAAATTTACTGCAAAAGGCATAGTAGCACCTGAGGGAGTCTCTAGTTGAATGCTCAGATACTTGTCTCTTCTTATTACTGCTTTGTTGCTAAAGCAAATATACACTATCTTGAACCAATCATCACTGTTTCTGGACTGTGTACACATGCCAAAATCAACTCACTTTGTTATATAAATGGTTTAAACAACTTTCCTGGTATCCTATCTAAAAGCATAGTCTGCCATGCCAGGAGTAACAAACTGAGGAGGAATGGTATTACATTCATAGTGCAAAAGAACGTTTCAAGATCTATTCTGAAAAACAATTCTGCCAATGTAGTGTAATACTAATGAAGAAATTTAGAATTTCTATTAATGTTATCAACTCAACCCATTGCTGTCAAGTCAAAACTGACTCAGCTGATCCTCCAGTGTGATTTCAGAGGCTGTTAAATCTCAAGGGGGAAGATTGTCCATCTTCCTCCCTGTGGAGGGAGAACCATATACATTTGAGTTGGCAGCGCAACTCCTTATCACTAAGGTACCAGAGCTCCTAGCTGAACAAGGAATAAGAATGATAGAAGAACTGATGTCTTTGAGTTGTGACATTGGACAAGAGTACTGAATATCCCATGGACTGCCAAAAGAACAGATACGTTTTAGAAAAAGTGCAGCCAGATTAGTCCTTGGAGGTAAAGATGGTAAAGTTCCATCTCCTTTACTTTGGGCATGTTGCTAAGAGAAGCCACTGGAAAAGGACATCATGCTTAGAAAAGTAGAGGGTCTGAGAAAGAGTGAGAGAGTGAAAGACTGTCAATGAGATGGGCGAGTGATGACTTGACTCAGTGACACATAACAACAACAGTAATAATAACTACTAACTTTATCAAGCATGCAATCAAGATACATTAATAATAACTTGAGGTTGAAATGCAAAGGTTGGAAAGAAAGAAAAATTGATAGTTGAATAATGTGAATTTAGTAGTAAACATGAGTTTGTTACTGTTGTGTGCCGTCAAGTCAGAACTGACTATAGCTGACCCTCCCGTGGTTTTTAAGAAGCAGTAAATCACATAGGAGGAGATTACCAAGCTTTCTCCCTTAGCTAGCAGATTAGAACCGTGTGCTTGTGAAATGGCAGCAAAGCTTTTTACCACAGTCCCATAAATAGAATGTTTTAAGACTAACAACATAGTTGTTACAAAAACTTTTTTAAAAATTTTATTTATTTTATTCATTGTTGTATGTTTTCTTCCCTTCCCCTTCTTTCTCCTCCCTCAGTCCACTTTGCAATTGATCTCTTGTTCCAGATTCTTGTCATATATATAGTGCCTAATCATATTTTCCTTTCAGACAGTTTTTCTCATCTGTTTCAATGCAGTGTTTATTTTCTATCCACTCTTTTCCTATTCTCCCCAGTATCCTCTACCAGTCCTGTTTTGTTACAGTGGTATTATGCAGTATTTTCCTTTTTCTGGAGATAATTTCACTCAGCCTAGTCCCCTCCAGGCTTCCCCATGTTGTGTAATCTTTTAGGAATTCATTGTTTTTCAGTGCTGCTTGTGTGAATATATCATAGTTTTTCTAGCCATTTCTTTGTTGATGGACACTTGAGTTGATTCCACCTCTTGACTGTTGTGAATAATGCAGCAATAAATATGGGTATGTATACATCTGTTTGAGCCATGGCTCTGGTTTCTTTAGGGTATATTCCCAGTAGTGGAATTGCTAAGTCAAATGGTGTTTTTGTTTCCAACTTTTTGAGAAAATGCCAGACTTCCTTAGCTGTACCATTTTACATTCCCTCCAGCCCTGAATAAGAATTCCAATTTCTCCACAACCTCACCAGCATTTGTTGTTTGCTGCCTAGTTGAGCTTTGCTATTGTTGATGGAGTGAGATGATATATGATTGTTTTGATTTGCACCTCTCTGATAGCTAGGGATTTGGAACATTTCTTCATATGTTTGTTTGCCATTTGAATATCTTCTTTGGTCAAGTGTCTATATCCTGTGTCCATTTTGCAATTGGGTTATTTACATTTTTCTTATTAAAGTGCTGTAAAAATTTTTTAAAAAATATAAACAGTGACTATATACATAGATTTTGAGTGAAGGAATATATAGGAATGACATTGACTACATCTGTGGGAAGAGATGGTGGAAAAGCTCAGTATCATCAGTCAGAACTGAGCAGGTGCTAAATGTGGCAAAAACCATCAATTGTTTATATGCAAGGTCAAATTCAAGATTCAGGAAATTAAAACAAGTCTGTTAGAGGCAAAATAAGGTGTTGATTTTAGAAACCATGTCAAGCATTTATTTTATGTACTGAACACTAATGATTGGAGACCAGATGCATTGCAGGATAACTTAAAGAATATTATATGTGAAGAAAGCCGAAGAACATTAAAACAAGGAGAAACAAAGGTCCAAAATGAATATCAGAAGTGTCTAAACTTGATCTATGTGCCATCGATTCACTTGTGACTCATAGTGACAACAGCCCTAAACACTTCTCTAACCTGTGCCAATCACACTGTCTCTGACAAACCTACCACCATTACTCCAGTCACAGAGTCAATCCATTTCATCAAGGGTCTTCTCCTCCTCCACTGTCCTTCCACCCTCCCAAGCATGACATCCCTCTCCAATAATTGGTTCCTCCTTGCAACATGCCCAGAGTATGTCAGGCGGAGCTTCAGAATCCTTGCCTCCAAGGAACATCCTAGTTTTACCCTCTCCAGGTCAAACCTGTTTGTTCTCTTAGCAGTCCATGTTATATTCAGTACTCTTGTCCAGTACCACAGCTCAAAGGAATCAATTATCCTTCTGTCATCCCTAGTCATTGTTCAGCTTTCTGATGCATAGCAGGCAGTTGTGAAGACCACGGCCTGGATCAGGTGCACTTTTGTCTCCAAACTGACATTGTTGTTCTTCAATACTCTGCATATGTCCCCGACAGCAGACATTCCCAATGCAATTTATCTTGCATTTGAATTTGAATGACAGTGGTTTTAAAATCAGAAAAAGTATATGTTATGTTTATATCTTTCTCTATACTTAATATCCCATGGCGTCTCTGAGAACTACAACTTTAGGCTTGACTTTGTTTTTCATTTTTTTTCACCTCAAGAAATGAGCCTGGAGAACATTATGCTGAGTGAAATATCTCAATCACAAAAGGACAAATACTGCCTAACACTGAAATATAAAATAGGAATGGGATGGAGGGGGGAGAATAGGAAGAATGAATAAATAATAAACACTGCATTGAAACAGATGAGGGGAAGAATGGTCTGAGAGGAATATATGATTAGGTATCATGTGTGACAAAATCTGGAACAAGAGGTACATTGCAGAATCTACTGGGGAAGGAGAGATGGAAGAAAATGTGCACTAGTGAACGAATAAAAAGATGTAAAAAAAAAAAAAAGAAATGCCAAGTAAGTTCTTCCCTTTTTGTTCTCTGACTCCAGCTCTTTACACAATTTGTTATGATAGTTTACTTTGTCTTCTTGAGCTTCCCTTTGAAATATTCTGTCCAGGGACTTGAAATACTTGCTGTAGATGATCAAAGCCTGCAGCCTTATATTGGATTGCATCTTAATGTCAAGAAGACAGAAATCCTCACCATTGGATAAAAATGTAGTACTGTGATAGGTGGGAAAAGATTGAAAATTGTCAGTGATAATCTTATTTGGATCCAAATTGTCACCCTGGGTACAGCAGTTAGGAGATCAGGAAATGTATTACATTGGACAAGTCTGCTGTCAGGTACCTCTCCAAATTACTGAGGAGCAGTGAAGTAATTTTGAAGATTAAGGTGTACCTGAATTATATCATGGTATTTTTAATCACTGTGCATCTGAAAACTGGACAGTACTTAAGGATGACAAAAGAAGAATTGATGCCTTTGAAGTAGAAATTATAAATCTGATAAAGATCTTATATCTTGAATGCATATAAAATTTGTATGACTTGACAATAAAAAGACTAATAATCCAACTGAGTAAATTAGGAAAGTATTTGCATGACATTTCTCAATAGAAGACACAGTTTGCCAATGAGGATACATAAAAGTGTTTAACATTGTCAGTCATCAGGAAAATGCAAATACAAAACTATAGTAAGATTATATCATTTTACATCTTTTAAGATGACTATGAGGAGAAATGTGGAGTCAGGATTGGTGGAAGTTCTATCAACAATCTGTGTTATGCAGATGACACAACCCTGCTTGCTGAAACTGAGGAGGACCTGAAGCACTTGCTGCAGAGGTTCAAGGACTACAGCCTTCAATATGGATGGAGGCTCAATGTCAAGAAGACAAAAGATTCTCACCACTGGACCAATTGACAGCATCAGGATGGATGGTGAAGAGATTGAGATTGTTCACAGCTTTAGTCTCCTTGGCTCCATAGTCAACACTCTTGGCACCAGCAGCCAGGAAATTAAAAGACGTATTGCGATGGGAAAGTCTGCTGTTAGGACCCTCTCCAAAGTACT
>NW_006399928.1:5271359-5278140 GCF_000299155.1 Elephantulus edwardii | reverse complement strand
GGATTGATTCAGTGACTGGGGTAATTGGGATGGGTGTATCAGAGACAGTGCGATTGACACAGGACAGAACAGAGTTTAGGGCTGTTGTTCATAGGTTTGCTATGAGTTGCAAGCAACTCGACGGCACATAGTAGCAACAACAACAAGATGACTACAAAGATGGAAAATAACAAATGCTGGCAAGTTTATGGAGATAGTATAATCTTCATACCCAGTTGGCCAGAATCTAAAACAGTATTCCTAATTTTTTTTTAAATATTATTTTCTTGTGTACTGTCAAATTGGATCTGACTGTTGTAGGAGGAGATTGCCTCTTCTTTCTCCAGCAGAGCATCTGGTGGATTCGAACTGCATGCCTTCAGGATTGCAGTGGGTCATTCTAGATACAAAGGTACACCTAATCCATGTCATGGTCTTCTCATTTACTTGGTATGCTTCAGAGAGTTGGACAGTGACTAAGAATGACAGAAGAAGAATAGATGCCTTTGAGTTGTGTTGCTGGAGAAGAGTCTTAAACATACCACGGACTGCCAAGAAAACAAATAGGTCTGTGTTGGAGAGGGTGAAACCAAGTCTCTCCTTGGAAGCTGGGATTTTGAAGCTCTGCCTCACTTACTTTGGGCACATGGCCAGGAGAAGGCCATCATGCTTGGAAGGGTGAATGGACAGCACCAGAAAGGAAGACCCCAGATGAGATGGTTTGATACAGTAACTGGGGCAATGGCAGTTGTTGTGTTGGAATTAGTGAGACTGGCTCAGGACAAGGAAGGGTTCAGAGCTGCTGTACATCCGGTCGCTATACATTGTAGGTGACTCAATGGCACATAACAACAATAACATACTCTGATAGGTATGGAAGCAGGAGTGCCATCCACTTCCTAAACAATATGCCTTAAGGAAACTCTATGAACTTTGATAAATGTCAATAGTTGCAGAGGGACTTCACGTCTTTTGTTCATAGGGTTGCTATGAGTCGTGCTCGACCTGAAGGCAATTATCAACAAGAACAACATTCCTACTTTTTAAATAATCTGACATTTCCTCAAAAAAGTAAACATAAGATAGAACTTAATTTTACTCTTAGGTATGTTGTTATGTGCCTTTGAATGAACTAGAATTCATAATGACCCCATAAACAACATATCTGAACCTTATCCTATCTTGTACCAGCCTCATAATCTACAACCAATGCCAAGCCCATTGTTACAATCACAGTGTCAAGCTATTTTGTTGAGGGTCTTCTCCAGCTATCATGTTGTTATTGTCTAGTGGTGAGGATTTTTGTTTTTTTAATGTTGAGATATGATTAATAATGAAGGGTATAGTCTTTGATCTTCTGCAGTAAGTACTTCAAGTCGTCTTCGCTTTCTGGAAGCAAATTGTGTTATCTGAATAAGTAGGTTGATGTGTCTTCCTCCAACCCCAACGCCACATTCTTCTTCATAGAGCCCACCTTATCAAACGATTTACTCAGCTTATAGATTGAATAGATATGGCGAAAGGACACAACCCTGAAGCGTACCTTTCTGTTCAGACAGTAGCTTCTTGTCTTTGTATAGGCTTTGCCTGAACATAGTCAAGTTTTTTGGGTTACTCATTCCTCTCAGTGTTGTTGTTGATTGCCTTTGAGTAGAGCACAACTCATAGCGACCCTATGAACAAAATACCTGAAGCCCCTCTATAACTATCAATATTTATCAAAATTCATAGAGTTTCCAGAGGCATGTTATTTAGGAAGTAGATGTCACTTAGCCATACTTTATTATAATGTACTCAATCATATGCCTTTGCATAGTCAATAAAATACAAGTAATCATCTTTCCGATACACTCTGCTTTTAGTCATGGTCTGTCTCACATCAGTAATGATATCTCTCATGTGATGGCCTCTTTAGAGTCTGGCTGAATTTCTGGCGGTTACATGTTAATGTACTATCTCAGCCATTTTTTAAATAATTTTCAGCAAGATTTTATTTGTATGTGATATTAATGGTATTCAGTGTTTTCCATATTCTATTGAATACCTGTACCTCTCCTTTGACCTGCTGTCTGTCTCCCAAACTATTGACATAGACTGGTGAGCAAAGCCAAGGATTTATCTGTTTTTTTTAAACTCTTCAATTGGTTAAAGCACCTCAACAAAATCCTGAGACCTTGTTATTTGTAGCTTGAAATACATTACCATTGTTTTTTGATCATATGCTATTTCTTGAAATGTTTTTGTGTTGACCAGTGGCTCTTTGTGTTCCTTCCATCTTCTTTCGATGCTTCCTGCATCATTCAAGATTTTGCCCATAGAATCCTTCAGTACCGCAACTCAAAGGTTAAGTGTGTTCATTAGTTCCTTAAGCTTGAAAAATGATGAACATACTCTTTACTTTTGGTTTTCTACCTCTAGCTCTTTGTGCATTTAGTTATAATACTTTGCTCATTTTCTTGAGCTGTCCTTTGAAATCTTCTATTCATCTCTTATTTAAGCATTTCTTCCCTTTGTTTTGACCTCTGTCCATTCTAGTGAAAGTTTCATTGTCTCTTGTCACATATATTTTGTTTTTTTCTTTCACAAGTAGAACACTAATGGCTAAGGATCAGAATAGTCTGGGATGACATCAAGGACCTTATCCTTAAAGAATGCAAAAGGTCATTGGAAAGACAAGAAAGAAAAGAATCCTAGGTATTTACTGCCTGAAAAATGAAAATAATACCTACACAGAGGGGGGGGGAAAAAGCAGGAATAACAATATTAATCTGATAAAATAAATTTCAATGCAAAAACCATCACAAACAACAAGGGAGGTCACTACATAATGCTTAAAGGGTCAATAGAACAAAAGGACATAAAAATAATAAATATCTATGCAGCAAATGAAAGCCCTGCAAAATATATAAAACAAACATTAACAAAACTGTGAAAGGAAATAGAAAACACTGCTTATAGTACTTGGAGACTTCAATTCATCACTCTCAAGAAAAGCTAGAACTACCAGAAAGAAAATCAACAAAGATACTGAAGAATTAAACCACACAATAAACCAACTCGATCTCATAGAACTTTATAAGCTAATGCATCCCCCAAAAAACAGTGTACCTTCTTTTCCAATGCACATGGAACGTTCTTCAGAATAGATCACATTTTATGTCACAAGACAAGCATCAATAAATTAAACAACACAGAAATAATGCAAATCATCTTCTTAGACCACAGTGTTACAAAATTAGAAATTAATAACAAGAGGATAAAGGAAAAAAATTAACCATACATTTGGAAGCTGAACAATACCTTGCATGAACATGAGTGGGTATTAGAAGAAATAAAAAATGAAATGAAAAAGTTTCTTGAGACAAATGAGAATGGAAACATCACATACCAGAACCTATGGGAAACAGGTAAAGCAGTAATCGGAGGTCAATTTATAGCAATAAGCAAGCACATCAAAAGGCAGGGGAAAATGATCATTGACTGTCTAACCCAACATCTCCAACAAATTGAAAAAGAACAGCAAGAAAACCCATCAGCTTCTAAAAAAACTGAAATTATAAAAATTAGAGCAGAGATAAATGAAATAGAAAATCGAAAAACAATTGAAACTATCAACAAAACTAGCATTTGGTTCTTTGAAAAGGTCAATATAATCGAAAAACCACTAGCAAAACTAACAAAAGAAAAGAAGGAAAAGGCACAAATAATCTGAATAAGAGATAAAATGGGCAACATCACAACGAAACCAACTAAAATTAAAAGGCTAAAATTGGAATTATAAAAAACTACCCTCAAACAAATATCAAAACCTAGAAGAAATGGACAAATACTTAGAAGTTCACAACCTACCTGAACTGACACAATCCGAAATTGAACACCTGAATAGACTCATTACAAGAGAAGAAATTGAAAAAGTAAAAAAAACAACTTGGAACCAAAAAAAGCCCTGGACCGGATGGTTTTAAAAGTGAATTGTATCAAACATTCAGAAAGAACTGTCACCAATTCTACATAAAATATTTCAGAAAATAGAAAAAGATGGAGTTCTCTCAGATTCATTCTATAAAGCAAACATATCCCTGATACCAAAGCCAGGTAAAAATAGAAAACTATATGCCAGAATCTCTCATGAACATAGATGCAAAAATCATGAATAAAATACTGGCCTATAGAATCCAATGATACATAAAAAAATAATTCACCATAACCAAGTGGGATTCATAACAGGTATGCAAGGATGGTTCAACATAAGAAAACCAATCAATGTAATTTATCATATAAACAAAGCAAAGAAAAAGAACCACATGATCCTATCATTTGATGCAGAAAAGGCCTTTGACAAAATCCAACACCCTTTCCTGATTAAAACACTCAACAAAATAGGATTAGAATGGAATTACTTCAACATAGTAAAAAGTATATATGCAAAGCTGAGAGCCAACATTGTTCTCAATGGAGAAAGATTAAAGGCATTCCCTTTGAGAACAGGAACTAGGCAAGGATGTCCACTATCACCTCTCTTATTCATTATTTTAGCGAGAATAATTAAAAAAAATAAGGAAATGTATCCAAATTGGCAAAGGGAGGTAAAATTATCTCTCTTTGCAGATGATATGATAGTATACTTAGAAAGCCCTAAAGATTGAGCAAGAAAACTACTGGACATAGTTGACCAATTCAGCAAAGTGGCAAGCTACAAGATCAACATACAAAAATCAATTGGATTTCTCTACAGTGACAAAGAAAATGCAGAACTGGAGCTAAGAAAAACAATACTATTCACAATTGCTAATCACAAGATTAAATACTTGGGAGTCAATCTAACCAGAGACACAAAGGACCTGTTCAAAGAAAATTAGAAAACATTAGTACGAGAAACAAAAAGAGACCTGGAAAAGTGCAAGAATATCCCTTGCTCATGGCTAGGAAGACTCAATATTGTGAAAATGACAGTATTATCAAAGGCAGTTTAAACATTCAGTGTAATCCCAATACAAATACCAATCTCATTCTTCAGTGAGATGGAAAAGGCAATCTCTGGTTTCATTTGGAATGGAAAGAGCCCCTGAATAAGCAAAGCACTCCTTAAAAATAGAAATAAGGTAGAATGTATCTCACCTCCTTATTTCAAATCCTACTACATGGACATGGTCAAATCAGCATGGTACTGGTATAATGACGAACACATAGATTAATGGAATAGAATTGGGAATCCAGAAATGAGCCCATCTACCTATGATCAACTGATTTTCAACAGGAGATGAAATCAGTTAACTGGGGAAATGACTGCATTTTTAACAAAATGGCACAATTGGAAAAGTATCTGGAGAAAACTCAAGCAAAACTCAATGTATGGAAAACTCCATACACAAAAACCAACTCAAAGTGAATCATGGACCTAGGAGTAAAACCAAGGACTAAAAATTTCATTAAAGAAAAGCTTGAAAGAACCCTAGAAATCCTAACCCACAAGATAAACAGTCTTTCAAGGATCCCGAAAACTCTACAAGCAGTAGAGAATAAAATAGATGAATGGGATCTTCTAAGAATCAAATCCCTATGCACATCCAAAAACTTCTCCAACAGGATAAAAAGGGAAGCCACAGACAGGGAAAAATGTTTGGTAATGACATATCTGATAATGGACTTATATCTAGAATTTATAAAATACTCGAGCACCACAAGATTAAGGTAAACAACCCGATTGAAAAATGGACACAGATTATGAACAGACACTTCACCAAAGAAGACAGATAGATGGCACACAAACACAAGAAATGTTCAAAATTCCTAGCTCTAAGAGAGATAAAAATAAAAACAACTGTGAGATATCATCTCACCCCAGTAAGAACAGCAAAATTTAACAAAACAGCAAATAACAAATGCTGGCAAGGTTGTGGAAAAACTGGAACCCTTATTCACTGTTGGTGGGAGTGTAAAATTGTGCAACCAGTATGGAAGGTCGGATGGCGCTTTCCCAAAAAGTTGCAAATAGAAGTACCATTTGACTCAGCAATTCCACTACTGGGAATATACCCAAAGAAACCATAACCACCACCCAAGAAGATATATGCACACCCATGTTCATTGTGGATTTGTTCACAATAGCAAAGAGTTGGAGTCAACCTAAGTGTCCATCAACAAACAAATGGATTGAGAACCTGTGGTATATTCACACGATGGAATACTATTCTGCTTTGAAAAACAAGGAACTCATGAAATATTATACAAAATGTATGACCCTGGAGGACATTATGCTGAGTGAAATATCTCAATCACAAAAGGACAAACACTGCATAGTGACACTGTTGTAAAATGGGACTGACATTGTGGTTGGAGTGAGACTGACAAAGATGGGATAAATTATGTATACTGCATAGAAAGATTAAGAAGAGAACTGTTTAGAAGGGATATATGATTACGTATTATTATCATGACAGGAGTCAAGAACGAAGGCTGCATAGTGGAGTGGACTTTGGGATTGTATAATAATGAAAGGATTTTTCCTTTTCAAAGAGGAGAGCAAACTGAGGGGGAGGGATTCACAGGGAGAAAAGTGCAACAGTGAATGAATGGAAATCCAAAGGCTCTATAAACTTGCATTAAAATTAATAACAATAAAAATAAATGAAAAAAAGGGTTCCTTGCCTTTTAAAAAATTATTATCAAATTTTATTAGTTTTAGTGAACATTTACAGAGATTTTGGGTTAAATGATCCAGGAAGTATTAAAAGAAGATGGAAAGAATATACTGAGTCACTGTATCGAAAGGAATTGGAAGACACAGAAGAATTTCATGACA
>NW_006399928.1:5251667-5262551 GCF_000299155.1 Elephantulus edwardii | reverse complement strand
GGTGATCGCAAGGGCAGGTCAATCACTTCGAGGGCCTTGCTCAAACCTCTTCTGTCTCAGTGTGCTCACGACTGGGGTCCTTACTCAAATTCCTGCTGTCCGTTTCCTACCCAATGGTTTTCTCAGTGTTCCCTGCCTGGTGGCACTTACGCAGTTGCCCTCACACAACAGCCCCTGCTTCAGCAGGGTCCTGGATCCGCCAGGATCCGAAAAATCAAGGTCAAATTCTCACCAACCCACTAGCCTCTGTCTGGTCTGCAGAGTTCACAGAAGCCAGCTGGCTGGCTCATTTTGGGCAGTTGGTGTAGCCCAAGAGAGCTCAGCCAAATTCCCCACCAGTGGGCACACCCTTAGGGGCTCTCCCAGGTAATCAACAATGCCCCAATAAACCCAGCCAATATCCTACCGGCCTTTCTCCTGCCAGGTTAGTTCCACAACAGCTCGGCTGATAGCTCTGGGTGATGGCTGGATCTGCGGTGGTGCTCTGAGGTCACAGGGCTGTGGTGTGGGCTGAGGTGCGTGGTTGTGGAGCTACAAGGAGTGGCGGGGGAAGGGGAGGAAAGCAAGAGACTAGGGGGGTAAGGACCGCAGGGCTTGGACACTATCACCAAGAGGTGGGGGCGGGGCTTGGGTGCTGCTGGGGGTTTATGCAGCAGCACCATGTGTGTTGGGGGTCACACATGTGTGGGCTGCATGGGGGTCACACAGTGGCGGGTAGTCTTCGCTCCTCTGGGGTCTCACGGTCTTCGCTCCTCTGGAGTTCCATGCCCTTTGACATGAAAAGTAAATTTTATTTTATATTGGTTTGCTTACAAAGTTTGTATATATTGTGTTTCATACAATCATTCCCATTTATTATTGTTGTTGTTGTTAGTGCTGTTGAGTTACTTGCAACTCATCAACCCTATATAAAATAGCTCTGAACCCTGCTATATCTTGAGCCAACCTCAGTGTCTCTGACATACCTACCCCTGTTACCACAGTCCCTGAAAGTCTCATCAAGTCTTCCTCTCTTGTGCTGTCCGTCTATACTTCCAAGCATGATGTCCCTCATGAAGGTCTGGTCCCTCCTTGCAACATGTCCAAACTATATGAGACAGAGCTTAATAATCCTTGCATCCAAGGAATAGCCTGGTGTCACCCTCTCTTGGACGAACCTGTTTGTTCTCCTAGCACCCCATGGCATATTCAGTACTGTTCTCCAGCTCCACAAGTGAAAAGCATTGAGTATTCTTCTATCATCCTTAGTCACTGTCAGCTCAATGATACATAGCAAGTAAATGCAAAGACCAAGGCCTAGATCAGGTGCATCTTAGTCTTTAGACTTTCTTAGTCTTTGCTCTTCAGTACTCTGGAGAGGTCCTTGAAAACAAATTTTCGCAGTGCAATTAATCATTTGATTTCCTGGCTGCTGGTACCAAGAGTGTTGATTGTAGAGCCAAGCAAGATGAAATGTTTAACAATCTCAATCTCTTCATCTATCATAATGCTGCCAATTGGCCCATTGGTGAGAATCTTTGTTTTTTTGATGCTGAGCTTCAATCCATATTGAAGGCTGCAGTCCCTGATCTTTTGCAGCAAGCACTTCAGGTCCTCCACAGTTTCAGCAAGCAACATCACAGGATGTCAACAAGTCTTCCTCCAATCCTGATGTCACATTCCTCCTCATAGAGCCCAGCCTCCTGGATGATCTCTGCCACATATAGATTGAAAAGTTTTGAGAAAGAACACATCCCTGGTGTATACCTTTCCTGATTTTGAATCATGTTCTGTTCTGATGACTGCCTCCTGGTCCAAGTATAGGTTTTGCATAAGCACAATCAACTGTTCATGAATTCCCATTCTCCTCAGAGATAGCCACAGTTTATTGCAATCCACATAGTCAAATGCCTTTGCGTAGTCAATGAAATACAGATAGACATTCCCCTGGTACTCTCTGCTTTCAGCCAAGATCCAACTAACTTTGGCTATAATATCCCTTGTGCCACAGCTTCTTCTAAATCCAGCCTTCATATCTGGCAGTTCACTATTGATATGCTGTTCCAGTAATTTTTGGACAATTTTCAGCAGGATCTTCATTGCATGCGCTATTAATGATAATACTTGATAATTTCCACACTCTGTTGTATCACCTTTTTTTGGTCACCAGTCAGTCAGCCTTGTGTTTGTCCTCCAGATTTCTTGGCACAACTTGGGGAGCATGTCCAGAGCAGCTTTGTTTGTTGTAATACATTAGTTGATATGCCATCAGTTCTTAGGGGGGGGGTGTTTTCTACCTGTTCGTGCAGAGCAGCTTGAACTTCCTCCTCATCACCACAGGCTCTTGATTATATGTTGTTTCATGAAATTCTTCGATGTCAGCCAATACTTTTTGGTATAATGACTCTGTATACTCCTTCCATATTATTTTAGTGCTTCAAAGATCATTTAGTATTCTGCCCAAAGCATCCTTAAGTATGGCAAAACTTGAGGTTTGAATTGTTCTTCAGTTCCTTCAGAGTACGAAATGTCAAGTGAGTTCTCACCTTTTGATTTTCTGACTCCATCTCTTTGCACATTTCATTATAATACTTTGCTTTGTCTTCTAGCACTGTCCTTTGAAACCTTCTGTTCAGCTCCTTAACATCTTGATTTCTTCCCTTTGCTTTAGATTCTCGGCATTAGTCTCTTCTGCCATCCATCTTGGTCTTTCCTTCCTCCTCTGCCTTTGTAATGACCTTTTGCATTCTTCCTAGATGATATTCTTGATATCCTCCCACAATTCATCTGGTCTTTGCTCATTAGTGTCCAAGGCCTCAAACCTGTTCCTGACATTATTTCATATCATGATTCAGGTGGTATAGACTCAAGATAAAATTTTGATTCCTGTAGCCTTGATTTAACCTTTTTTTAAAAATTTTAATGAAACTTTACAGAAACATTGGATTACCATTTTATTCATTGTTGCATACTTTCCTCCCTGACCTCCCCACCTAGTTCGCTTTTCTTTTTGAAAAGTAAAAAACCAATTCTTTCATTGTTACACAGTTGCGTCCTTCCCCCACTCCCCCCCATCCACTCCACTATGCAGCTTTCATTCTAGACTCTTGTCATGACATAATACCTAATCATATATTCCTCCTAAACAGTTCTCTCCCTCATCTGTTTCAATGCAGTATACATTATTTATCCCCTCTTAGTTTCCCACATGAATGTGTAAATTGACTTTGGTAGTATTGTCATTTTTACAATATTGAGCCTTCCTATCCATGAGCAAGGGATATTCTTCCACCTATCCAGTTCTCTTTTTGTTTCTTGCACTCTGCTGAATTGGTCAACTATGTCCAGTAGTTTTCTTGCTCAGTCTTTAGGTTTTTCTAAGTATACTTTCATATCATCTGCATAGAGAGATAATTTTACCTCCTCTTTGCCAATTTGGATACATCTTATTTCCTCTCTTATTGCTATCACTAAGACTTCCAATACAGTATGGAATAGGAGAAGTGATAGTGGGCATCCTTGCCTAGTTCCTGTTCTCAAAGAGAATGTCTTTAATCTCTCTCCATTGAGAACAATGTTGGCTCTCGGGTTTGTATATGTACTTTTTATTATTTTGAGAAAATCTCCCTCTCATCCTATTTTGTTGAGTGTTTAAATCAGGAAAGGGTGTTAGATTTTGTGAAAGGTGTTTTCTGCATCAATTGTTAGGATCATATGGTTCTTGTTCTTTGCCTTGTTGGTGTGATGAATTACACTGTTTTTTTTGATGTAACTATCCATCCTTGCATACCAGTTATGAATGCAACTTGGTCACGGTGAATTATTTTTTTGTTGTGTCATTGGATTGTTTTGGCCAGCATTTTATTCAGGATTTTTACATCTATGTTCAGGAGAGATATTGGCCTATAGTTTTCTATTTTGGTGGTGTCTTTACCTGGCTTTGGTATCAAGAATATGTTTGCTTCATAGAATGAGTCTGGGAGAATTCCATCTTCTTCTATTTTCTTAAATAGTTTATGTAGAATTGGTGACAGTTCTTTATGAATGTTTGGTAAAATTCACTTGTAAAACCATGTGGTCCAGGGCTTTTTATTGGCTGGAAGTTGTATTATTACCTTTTCAATTTCTTCTTTTTTTTTGATGCTCCAACATGTTTTCTTTTTATTATTAGTATTAATTTTAATGAAAACTTACAGAGACTTTGGATTTCCATTCATTCATTGTTGCACTTTTCTCCCTGCCCACCCCTCCTCCCCAGTTCGTTCTTCTCTTTGAAAAGTAAAAGAAAAAAAGGGATTGTATATCAATTTCTTCTTTTATAATGGGTCTGTTCAGGTGTTCAATTTCAGTTTGTGTCAGTTTATGTAGGTTGTGCGTTTCTAAGTATTTGTCCATTTCCTCTAGGATTTCATAATTGTGTATAGTTTTTCATAATATTCCATTATGAAATGGAATATTTTTGTTCTGTTGTGGTATTGTGCATTTCATCTTTTATTTGAATTATTTGTGTCTTTTCCTTCTTTGTTAGTTTTGCTAGTGGTTTGTCAATTTTATTGACCTTTTAAAAAACCAATTTTTAGATTTGTTGATGGCTTCAATTGTTTTTCTGTTTTTTATTTCATTTATTTCTGCTCTAATTTTTATAATTTCCTTTTTTTAGAGGGTGTTGGTTTTCTTGCTGTTCTTTTTGAATTTGCTGAAGATGTTGGGTTAGAGATTCAATGGTCATTTTTTCTTGGCTTTTGATGTGTTTGTTTATTGCTATAAATTGGCCTCTGATTACTGCTGTGACTGTTTCCCAGAGGTTTTGGTAAGTAGTGTTTTCATTGTCATTTGTTTAAAAAAAAATTTTAATTTTATTTTTTATTTCTTCTAGTACCCAGTCATTTCAAGCAAGGTCTTGTTCAGCTTCCAAATTTATGCTTTTTTTGTCCTTTATCCTCTTGTTATTAATTTATAATTTTGTAGCTTAGTAGTCTGAGAAGATGCTTTGCTTTATTTCTATGTTTTTTAATGTATTGATGCTGGCCTTGTGACCTAAAATGTTGTTTATTCTGTAGAACATTCCATGCACATTGGAGAAGAAGGTATACTGTGCTTTTTGGGGAGTGCCTTAGCCTATAAATATCCATGAGATTGAGTTGGTGTATTGTGTGGTTTAATTCTTCAGCATCTTTGTTGAGTTTCTTTCTCGTATTTCTTTCTTGAGAGTGATCTATGAAGTCTCCAGGTACTATTATAGCGTTGTCTATTTCCTTTTTCAGTTTTGTTAATGCTCCTTTTATATATTTTCAGGTCTTTCATTTGGTACATAGATATATATTGTTATGTCTTCTTGTTCTGTTGACCCTTTAATCATTATATAGTGACCATCCTTGTCCTTTGTGATGGTTTTACATCCAAATTTATTTTATCAGATTAATATTCCTACTCCTACTTTTTTCTGGTTGCCATTTGCTTGGTATATTTTTTGCTACCCTTTCATTTTTAGTCTTTATCTTCATATTTCAGGTTTGTTTCTTTTTTAAAATTTTATTCATTTTAATGAACATTTACAGAGATTTTTATTTTCCATTCATTCATTGTTGCATTTTTCTCCCTGCCCACCCCCTCCCCCCAGTTCCCTCTTCTCTTTGAAAAGTAAAAGAAAAATTCCTTCATTGGTATACAGTCCCTCTGCCAAGTACACTCCATTATGCAACCTCTTCTGAACTCTTGTCATAACCATAATACTCAGTCATATATTGCTTTTAAACTGTTCTCTCCATCATCTGTTTCAATGCAGTATACATAATTTATCCAAATTTTCTCGGTCTCACCCCAACCCTGATGTCAGTCCCATTCTACAACAGTGACAGTATGCAGTATTTATCCTTTTGTGACTGAGATATTTCACTCAGCATAATGTCCTCCAGGGTCACCCATTTTGAATAATATTGCATGAGTTCCTTGTTTTTCAGTGCAGCATAGTATTCCATTGTGTGAATATACCAGGGCCTCTCTATCCATCTCTTTGCTGATGGGCACTTAGGTTGTTTCCAACTCTTTGCTATTGTGAACAAAGCTGCAGTGAACATGGGTGTGCATATATCTGCCTAGGTGGCAGTTATGGTTTCTTTAGAGTATATTCCCAGTAGAGGAATTGCTGGGTCAAATGGTCTGTCTTTCTTTTTCTTTTTTGGTGCTGTGACTCAGATATGAACCACAAATTGTCTTTCTATTTGCAACTTTGAGAAAGTGCCATACAGCCTTCCGTAGTGGTTGTACCACTTTACACTCCCACCAACAGTGAATAAATGTTCCAGTTTCTATGCAACCTTGCCAGCATTTGTTGTTTGCTCTTCTGTTAAGTTTTGCTATTCTTATTGGGGTGAGATGATATCTCATAGTTGTTTTGATTTGTATCTCTCTAAGGGCTAGAGATTTTGAGCATTTCTTCATGTATTTGTTGGCCATCTGAATGTTGTCTTATAGACAACATATCGATCAATTTTGGATGGTGTTTTTTTAATCCACTCTACTACTATTTTTCTTTTCAGTCATACCTTTAAACCAGTCACATTCAGTGTGATTATTGAGAGGCAAGTTTTTATTGCTAAAAGAAAATAAAATAAAGTTTTATTACTTTATTGAGTTCTTTTGGTTTGTTTTTTTTTTAATTACTTTGGTGCATCCTGTTTTCTGTGGCACCTCTGTAAGAATGATGTCTGTCAATGTTGCCTGCAACCCTGGTCTTGGTTTTACAAATTACCTCATGATCTATTTTTCTGGGAATATCTTGATCTCTCCTTCATATTTGATGGACAATTTTGCCGGGTACGGTATTCTTGGTTGATAGTTGTATTCTTTTAGGGTTCAATATTTGCCATTCCGCTGTCTTCTTGCACTCATGTTTTCTGCTGAGAAATGGGCATTTAATCTTACCTGCTCTCCTGTGTAGGTTACTCTTTGTTTCTCCCTAGCTGCTTTCAGAATTCTTTCCTTATCTTTCATTCTGGCAAATTTGACTTTGATATGCATTGGTGTTTTTCTTTTGGGATCATTTCTATATGGTGTTTGCTCAGCTCCTTGTATATTCTTATTCTTCATTATGCCTGGAAAATTTTCTTCTAGTAATTCTTCACAAATTTTTCAGTGCTGTTACTTGCTTATTCCTGTTCTGGGATTCCAATGATGTGCATATATTTTTTTCTCTTGATAGTGTCCTACAATATTCTTATGTATTCTTCTTTTCCCCTTTTTATTCTTTTTGTTCTACCATCTGAGTGGTGACAATTCTATCTTCTATTTCACTAGTTCTGTGTTCCTTCTCTTCAGCTCTGTTCATGTGTCCCTCCATTATATTTCTGGACTGTTGTTCCTTGTTTTTCCAGAGATTCTAATGCTTCATTTGTTTTATCTGCATTGTTTTGGATTGTTTTTTTAAGCTCCTCCTGGTTTTTGCTTGTGGTGTCCTGTAATTTTTCAAGTTTGTCTTTCACCAATTGAAAATATTTAATCATTGTTCTTTTAAATTCTGTGTCAGAAAGTTTTTTCAGACTTTCTGGCTTCAGGAAATCCATGGCTACTTTGTCACATTTTGGGGGTGACTTCTTGCCTTGAGCTTGTGTAGGATGTCTAGTAGCCTGCTTCTTATGTGATAATAGTTTTTCATGCCTCAGGCGATAATAAGTTCTTGCTCTGAAGTCAGTGCTTCAGAATAGAATTGGGCTGGCTTATGCACACAGACACTCACAGAAGAATGCAGGGTCGGGGCAGGGTGCATACACACAGACACAAGGCGTGGGGCATGCCAGGGAACCTGAATGGAAAACCAGAAAGCCTCTTGCTTAAGGTGAAGGCATCTCATGTCCTGCAATCAGCAATGATCTTCCCCTAAGTACCTCACTCAAATTCCTGCTGTTCTGCTTGCTGTTCCTGGATGGACTTTGGTATGGCTCCCTGCTCCCCACTGTGAATGGCTATTCCCTGCTGAGGCTCGCTGCTCCCCTCCGAGGCTTGCTGCTCCCTGCCAAGGCTTGCTGCTCCTCACCGAGGTTTGCTGCTCCTACAGCTCCCCAACTAATTATTTTAATAACAGTTCTCACTCAAATTCCAGCTGTCCTGCTCTCTCTCTCTGCATGTGTTGGTTGCTCTCTGAGCGTTTTGGTCACTTTCTTGACTTAACCTTCTTCAGCTTTAGTTTAAACTTGCATATGAGTAGTTGATCGTCTGTTCCACAATCAGCACCTGGCCTAGTTTTCACAGCTGATATTGAGCTTCTCAAACAGTTCTTTCCGCAGATGTGTACCATTAGGTGAAATCCATGTGTATATTCTGCTCTTATTTTTCTTATAAAATGTATTTGCTTTGAATAAATAATTGATTATACAAAATTCTGTCATTCTATCTCCAGCCTCATTTCTGTCATCAAGTTCATGTTTTCTGACTAATGATCTTTCTTCCCTGATCCCAACTTTTGCATTCCATTCACCCATTATCTTCTTGATTGCATGTTTGATCCACTTCTGACTGCAAAAGTTGGTATAAATCATATATTTCCTTCTCTTTGTCTCTGGTTGTTGGTGCCAATATTTGAATGATAGTGGTATTCACTGGACTTACTTGTATGAGTATGGATATAATCCTGTCACTCACAACATTATATTCCAAGATGGAGCAAGATATGGTTTTTTTTTACTATGAAAGCAAACCCATTTTTCCTCACCTTTTCATCTCTGGTGTGTTGTTGTTGTTGTTATGTGCCGTCGAGTCGCCTGCGACTCATAGCGACCCTATGTACAGCAGCCCTGAACTCCGCTCTGTCCTGTGCCAATCGCACTGTCTCTGACACTCCCATCCCAATTATCCCAGTCACTGAATCAGTCCAACTCATAGAGGGCCTTCCTCTCCTGCGCTGTCCCTCCACCCTCCCAAGCATGATGTCCCTCTCTAAGGACCGGTCTCTCCTCACAACATGTCCAAAGTATGTTAGACAGAGCCTCAGAATCCTTGCCTCCAAGGAGCCACCCGGTTTAACCCTTTCCAGGACAAATCTGTTTGTTTTCCTAGCAGTCCATGGTATTCTCAATACTCTTCTCCAGCACCACAGCTCAAAGGCATCATTTCTCCTTCTATCCTCCTTGGTCATTGTCCAACTCTCTGATGCATAACAGGTGATTGCGAAGACCATGGCCTGTATCAGATGCACCTTAGTCTCCAAAGAGACACCATTGCTCTTCAGTACTTTGGAGAGGTCCCTAACAGCAGACTTTCCCATGGCAATGCGCCTTTTAATTTCCTGGCTGCTGGTGCCAAGACTGTTGACTGTGGAGCCAAGCAAACTAAAGCTGTGTACAGTCTCAATCTCTGCACCATCCATCCTGATGCTGCCAATTGGTCCAGTGGTGAGAATCTTTGTCTTCTTGACATTGAGCCTCAATCCATATTGTAGGCTGCAGTCAGGTGTAGTAGATCATATTATTATCTCATTCAAAATGTCCCATGGCAGTCCATCTCTTTTTGCCAATACCTAGTATTTATGCATTCCTTTTTTTTCTTAACAATCTCCAATTTTCATAAATTCATGCTTCTCACATTCCAGATTCCAATCACTAGTATCTCCTTTGTGTTTCCGTATTTAAGGGCTCAGCCTCAGTTGCTGTATCTTCTAATCTAATGTAAGTGTGCTCTATTGTACATAGGGCTTTCGAAGGCCTGTTATTTCAAAAGAGATGGCCAGTCATTCTTCCTAGTATTACTGCCTTAATTTGAATGCTCAACTTTAGAACAGTATATGACATATAAACATTTTACAGAAAGGAGCAAATGAAGGACATTTCCCATTTAATAGGAGTAACCAATAGACTAAGTATTGCTCCCCTGCCCTTGACATGTATATCTTGATCCATCCATTTCCCTACTCCACCAGCAACCTCTTCTACTCCTTCCTATCTTTCTCAACACTTCCCTCCCCTTATCTAGCTCTTGATATGATGGCTTAGGTCTCAAGCCTTCTGTGCTTTCATGATCCCTAACGCCTCGTGCTACTACTGGTCTCTTATGCTGAGGATAGTCTCGAGTTTGGGAGTCTCTAAGTAAAAAATTCAGTTACTAATTTTAGGGTAGGTTTTCTACCTCAGGCAGTTCTGAGAAAAAATCCTTTACCCTGAGCTTCTCTGCTTCAGGACTGACTTCTTGTGGCTTAGTGCCTCATCTCTTCCATTAGCACCAAGGTGCTGTCACAGTAGGATAAGAGGGTAATGTATCCTCTATATCTGGTTTGTTGTTGTTGTTATGTAATATCAAGTCACCTGCAACTCATAGTGACCCTATATACATCAGCCCTAAAATATGCTCTATCCTGTGCCTGTCTTATTGTCACTGACACACTGACCCCCATTACCCCTGTCACTGAATCAATCCGTCTCATTGAAAGGTTTCTTCCCTTGCGCTGTCCCTCCACCCTCCTAAGCATGATGTCCTTCTACAAGGTTTGGTCCCGACTTGCAACATGTCCAAAGTATGTCAGATGAAGCTTCAGAATCCTTGCCTCCAAGGAAGGAGCAGCTTGATCTCATTCTCTCTAGCATGAACTTGTTCTCCTAGCAGTCCATGGTATATTTAGTACTTTCCTCCAGCACCACAACTCAGAGGCATCAATTCTATCATCCCTCGTCATTGTCCAGCTTTCCGATGCATAGCAGCTAATTGCAAAGACCATGGCCTGGATCAGGTGCACCTTACTGACATCGTAGCTCTTCAGTACTTTGGAGAGAACTATAACAGCAGACTTTCCCAATGCAATTTTTTTTAATTGGGAAAAACATGTTGGGGGTACAAGGAGGTGAGGGTTGGGGGCAGAAGGGTGAGGATGGGCCAGGATGCAGTTGCAGAGCTGCACAGTTTGGTTGGGGAGAGGAGCAG
>NW_006399928.1:5249455-5251102 GCF_000299155.1 Elephantulus edwardii | reverse complement strand
TTTTTTTTTCTTCTCCTTCCCCACCCAGGGGTCAGATGGCACAATCTGGGGACTGAGGAACTCACCCTGAGGGCCGCGACGGCTTGCCCCGAGCCGGGGACCAAGGGTAGCCCGCCCCAGGCAGAGTCCCAATGCAATTTGTCTTTTAATTTTCTGGCTGCTGGTACCAAGATTGTTGATTGTGGAGCCAAACAAACTAAAACTATTAGCAAGCTCAATCTCATCACCATCTATCATGGTGCTGCCAATTAGTCCAGAGGTGAAAATCTTTGTTTTCTTGATGTTGAGCTTCAATCCATATTGAAGGCTGCAGTCCTTGATCTTCTGCAGCAAGCACTTCAGGTCCTCCTCGGTTTTAGGAAGCAGGGTTGTTTCATCTACATAGCACAGATTGTTCATGAGTCTTCCTTCAATTATGATGCCACATTTCTCCTCATAGGGCCTATCCTCCTGGATAACCTGTTTCGCATATAGATTAAAAATGACAACTGCCTGGCTAACTTACTGGAAGAGATCTATACTTATTCCCATTCCAGAAAAGGTGCCCCAACCGAGTATGAAAATTATCGACAATATCATTGATATCACATGCAAGCAAGATTCTGGTGAAGATTATCCAAAAATGACTGGAATAGTATGTCAACACTCTCCCCTCCCTGGATCTTCATACACGTTTAACGAATTATCTTTCTATTTCTACAATAATGGTCATATGCAGTATTTGTCTTTATGAGACTGAGTTAGTTCACTCAGCATAATGCTGTCGAGTCTCTCCCAGCTTATGTAGTAATTTTGGAAATTCTGCTCTTTGCACATTTCATTATAATGCTTTGCTTTGTCTTCTTGTTTTGCCCTTTATAATCATCTCTTCATCTCCTTAATTTCTTGATTTCTTCGCTTTGCTTTGGCTTCTAGGCACTCTAGTGCAATGTTCAGAGTCTCTTCTGATCTCCATTTTCACCTTTTCTTCTTCCTCTGTCTTTGTAATGACCTTTTGTATTCTTCATGGATGACCGGGGTAGTGGCAATAGGAGTGTCTGAGACAACACGATTTGCTGAAGTTAGAGCAGGGTTCAGAGCTGCTGTATGTAGGGTCGCTATGGTTTGCAAATGACTCTACAGCACAAAAGGACAACAGCAACAACAACCACAATGACAAAAACAACGAGTTGCAGGCAACTCAATGACACATAACAACAACAACATTGTAAATAGTTTTCTTTCTTTTTCTCTGTTTCATTTGTTACCATAGTCAAATACCACTGACTTTTTGATTGATCCTGCCACTTTATTAAATTAGTCTACAGAGTCACGAGAAACTCTGAAGATTGCACTGGAACATAGAGAAGCTAAAGCACAAGGAGGGATTCAAGACACTAAAGAGCTGAACAGAAGATTCCAAAAAGCAGCACAGAATGACAAAGCAAAATATTACAATGAAATGTGCGAGGAGTTAGAGTCGGAAAGTCAAAAGGGCCGAACTCATTCAGCATTTCTTAAGCTCAAGGAACTGAAGAACAAATTCAAACCTCGAGTTGCTACAATCAAGGATGCTTTAAGCAGAATGTTAAATGATCCAGGAGGTATCAAAAGGAGATGGAAGGAATATACTGAGTCATTGTATAGAAAGGAATTGGCAGATACAGA
>NW_006399928.1:5242862-5248120 GCF_000299155.1 Elephantulus edwardii | reverse complement strand
TGCTGGGTAGAGTAGAGGGACAGCACAGGAGGGGAAGACCCTCTATGAGGTGGATTGATTCAGTGACTGGTGTAATCGGGATGGGTGTGTCCGAGGCAATGCGATTGGCACAGGATAGAGCAGGGTTTAGGGCTGTTGTACATAGGGTCGCTATGAGTCGCAAACGACTTGACGGCACATAACAACAGCCGGTCTAACAGTTTTTTGTTGAGTCTTTGGGGTATTCTATGTACACTATCATATCATCTGCATATGGTGACAGTTGTACCGCCTCTTTGCCAATTTGGATTCTTCTTATTTCCTTCTTTTGTTATATTGCCCCAGCAAGTACTTCCAATACAATATTGAATAGGAGGGGTGAAATTGGGCATTCTTGCCTGGTCCTTATTCCCAAGGGTAATGTCATTAGGCTTTCTCCGTTGAGAATGATGTTTGTGCATGGTTTTTGGGTATATATTTTCCCCTATGTTGAGGAAATTCCCTTCTATTACAGTTTTTCTCAGTGTTTTAATTAGGCAGTTGTTGTTATGTGTTGTCCAGTTGCTTGCAACTCATTATGACCCTGTGTATAATAGCTCTAAACCCTGCTCTATCCTGAGCCATACTTATCATCTCCGACACACCTACCCCCATTACTTGAGTTACTGAGTCATTCTCATTGAGGGTCTTCCCCTCCTCTACTGTCCCTCCACCCTCCCATGCATAATGTCCTTCTCCAAGGACTTATCCCTACTTGTAACATGCCCAAAGTATGTCAGATCAAACTTCAGAATCCTAGCTTCCAATGAGCTTCCTAGTTTCACCCTCTCTAGGTTGAACCTGTTTATTCTCTTAGCAGTCCCCGGTATATTCAATACTCTTCTCCAGTACCACAGCTCAAAGTCATCAATTCTTCTTCTATCATTCCTAGGCAGAGGTGTTGAATTTTGTCAAAGGCCTTTTTGGAATCAATTGCTAGGATCATGTAGTTCTTATTCTTTGTTTTATTGATGTGATGTTGATAATTTTTCTTATGTTGTACTATTATCGCATATCTGTTAATGAATCCCATTTGGTCCTGATGAATTCTTTTTTGATGTGCCATTGCATTCTCTTGGCCAGGATTTTTTTTTACACATTTTTGCATATCTATTAATCAGAGATATTGGCCTGAAGTTTTCTATTTTGGTAATATCGTTGCCTGGTTTTTAGCATTAGGGGTACACTGGCTTCATAAAATGATTTGGAGAGTGTTCCATCTTTTTATATTTTTTGAAATAATTTAAGTAGAATTGGTAATGGATCTTCTCTGAATGTTTGGTAGAATTCAGCTGTGAAGCCATCTGGCCTTTAAAAAATTATTTATTATTTTCTATGCCTTTCTCAAAGGAACAGTCTCTCCTTACAACATGACCAATGCATGTCAGACAAAGCCTCAGAATCCTTGCGTCCAAGGAGCAGCCTGGTTTAACCCTCTCCAGGATGCATCTGTTTGTTTTCTTAGCAGTCCATGGTACCCTCAATACTCTTCTCCAACACCAAAGCTCAAAGGCGTCAATTCTCCTTCTATCCTCCCTAGTCATTGTCCAACCCCCTGATGCATAACAAGTGATTTCAAAGACTATGGCCTGTATCAGATGCACCTTAGGCTCCAGAGAGACACCATTGCTCTTCAGTACTTTAGAACGGTCTTTGGAGAAGGACATCATGCTTGGGAGGGTGGAGGGCAGGCGCAGGAGGGGAATGCCCTCTAGGAGCCGGATTGATTCGGTGACTGGGGTAATTGGGATGGGTGTGTCAGAGACAGTGAGATTGGCACAGGACAGAGCAGAGTTTAAGGCTGTTGTACATAGGGTCGCTATGAGTCGCAAGCGACTCGTCAGCACATAACAACAATTGATTTGCTCACAAAGTTTGTAAACATTGAGTTTCACTCTGTTCTTCTTCATATATTCATACCGTGTTTCATATACAATCTTTCTCATGCATTATGTTTTATAAAATTCATCACCATCTACTTTACCTATCATTACCCAATATACAATCTTTCTCATGCATTATGTTTTATAAAATTCATCACCATCTACTTTACCTATCATTACCCAATCTTTTCATGTCCCTGCTGGATCCTTCCCATTTCCTTCACCCCCTGCCTCCACCCACCAAACTGTGCAACCTTGTGGTTTTGCTACTACCCATCCTCACCACTCTGCTCCCACCCCTTTACCCCCTGTGTTTACATTCATGTTTTACTAGTTTTTGTTCTATTTTTACAATAATGGTCTTATGCATTATTTATCCTTATGAGACTTTATTAATTTACTCAGCATAATGCTTTCCAGTCTGTCTTAAGTTATGTAGTATTTTTCACAGTCATTACTTCTGAGTGCTGCATAGTATTCCATTGTGTGAACGTACCACAATTTCTCAATCCATTCAGTTGTATTTGGACTTTTGGGTTATTTCCATGTTCTTGCAATGGTGAATAATGCTGCTATAAACATTGGTGTACAGATCCCCATTTGTGTCTAAGATCTAATTTCCTTGGGATATATATATTCTTAGTGGTGGAATACGTGGGTGATATGACGTTTCTATGTTCAGGGGTTTATTATTACTATTTAAATGGAAGCAGGAGTGGCATCCACGTCCTAAACAACATGCCTCTGGAAACTATGACTTTGATAAGTGACTATAGTTGTAGAGGGGCTTTAGGTATTTTGTTCGTAGAGTTCCTATGAGTTGTGCCCAACTTGACAGCAATCAGCAACAAATGGTTTAATAGTATATAGTACCTGGTGAATAATTTTAAGATTAAGAATTATACTAAGGTATAAATTCTAAAATAAAAACTATCATATAAATTTCTGTAAATTTTGGAAGAATTCTGCTTACTATTTTTGTCTATTCCTCTATTTTTTAAACTATAATCCATTATTTTAAAAATTACTTTTAATTCAAGCACCAATATTTTTATAATTCCTATGAAAATATTATGATAAAATTTTAAAATTCACAAAAAGCTTCTCATTTTGGTTCCCTCATTTAACATAATTTAAGTCTTAAAATACACACATGGGGAGGAGGAGGAATAGCTCTAAGAAGAAAGTAGAATTTGGTATGTGGAATGTGCAATGCATGAATGTAGAAGACTAGACAGTGTTAAGAAAGAAATGGAAAGGTGGGATAAATTAAGTATACTGCATTGAAACAGATGAGGGTGAGAACTGTTTGAAGGGGATATATATTAGGTGTTACTGTCATGACAGGAGACCAGAACGAAGTCTGCATAGTGGACCGGACTTGGAGGGAGGGATTGTATAACAATGAAATAAATTTTCTTTTACTTCTCAAAGAGAAGAGCAAACTGGGGGGAGGAGTGGGCAGGGAGAAAAGGGCAACAGTGAAAGAATGGAAATCCAAAGTCTCTATAAACTTTCATTAAAATTAATAAAAAAGAAATGTAATGCATAAATATTGACATATTAGGTATTAGCAAAATAGGATGAATTGGCTTGGGATGTTTTTAATCAACTCATATGATCTACTGTGCTGGAGACAAAAAGGTGACAAAAAACAGTGTTGCTTTCATAGTTAAAAAGGCCATTTTTAGGTCCATCGTGAAATACAGTATTGTGAGTGACAGGATAATATCCATATAAATACAAGGAAGACCTGTTAATACCACTCTCATTCAAATTTATGTGCCTACAACCAGAGCAAAAGGGGAGGAATAGAATATTTTTATCAGGTGTTGCAGTCAGAAATCAAGAAAACAAGATACATTAATAGTAATAATAATGGATGACTGGAATGCAAAAGTTGGGAACCAGTAGTTGGAAAATAAGGACTTAGTGACAGAAATGAGGCTTCGGATAGAAAGATAGAATTCTGTACAATCAATCAGGAAAGGAGTACATCAGGGATGCGTCCTGTCTCCATACCTTTCTCAATCTATATGCAGAACAGATCATTCAGGAAACAGGGCTTTATGAGGAGAAATGTGTCAGTTTGGAGGAAAACTCATCAACAGCCTACGCTGTGGATATGACACAACCTTGCTTACTGAAACTGAAGAAGACTTGAAGCGCTTGCTGCAGAAAGTCAAAGACTGTAGTCTTCAATATGAATTGAAGCTTAACATCAAGAAAAAAGCATCATGGTAGATTAAGAGATCGAGATTGTTAGAAATTACATCTTGCTCATCTCCAATACTCTTAACACCAGCAGTCAGGAAATCAAAGGATAAATTGCACTGGGAAAATCTGCTGTCATGGACCTCTCCAGAGTCCTGAAAAGCAATTATGTAAGTCTAGAGACAAAGGTGAGCCTAATCCAGGCCGTGGTCCTCTCAATTTCTTGTTATGCTTCAGAGAGCTGGACAATGACTCAGGACCATAGAAGTAGATGCCTACAAGTTGTGGTGCTGGAGAAGAGTCTTGAACATACCATAGACTGCCATGAAAACAAGTAGATCTGTTTTGGAGAGGGTGAAACCAAGTCCTTTCTTGGAGGCAAGGATTTTGAAGCTTTGTCTCACATACTTTGGGCAGATGGCCAAGAGAGATCGTTCCTTGGAGAAGGACATCATGCTTGGACGGGTGGAGGGACAGCTCAGGAGAGGAATACTCTGGATTTGATGCATTGATAGAGTGACTTGGGCAATGGTGGTTGGTGTGTTGGAATTAGTGAGACTGGCTCAGGACAGGGCAGAGTTCAGAGTTGCTGTACATAGGGCTGCTATGGGTTGCAGGCAACTCAACAGCACATAGCAACAACTACTTACAAATATTTAATATGATCACATTGATCTAGTCTATATATTTATTAAAATCATTGGAATCAAATAGGAATATAGTGTGTGTATCGTGTTGAAATATAACCAAGCTTTCCTTTTTCTTTTGAAGTGTAAATGCCTTAATAAAACACTGAGTAATACTTGAAGAGGAAGCTCTGGTGATGTAGTAGTAAGGAGTTGCTCTATCAACCCAAAACCAGACAGTTCAACTCTACAAGTGCCAAACTCTCTACCAGAGTAGTTGTACCATTTTTCAATATCGCCAACAATGTAAGAGAGTTCACACCTCTCCAAATCCTCTCCAACATTTATTGCTTGCTGTCGTCCTAAACTTTGCCACTG
The DNA here is from genome assembly GCF_000299155.1 of Elephantulus edwardii. Classification (NCBI taxonomy): domain Eukaryota; kingdom Metazoa; phylum Chordata; class Mammalia; order Macroscelidea; family Macroscelididae; genus Elephantulus; species Elephantulus edwardii. The sequence goes on along the minus strand of NW_006399928.1, from coordinate 5,243,001 downwards.
CTACTGAGGTAAGTTCTGTATATAGGTTGAAAAGGTATGGAGATAGGATGCATCCCTGGCATACACCCTTCCCAATTTTGAACCATGCAGTGTTCCCTTGCTCTGTTCTGACGACTGCCTCCTGGTCCAAGTATAGGTT
>NW_006399928.1:5231093-5241522 GCF_000299155.1 Elephantulus edwardii | reverse complement strand
AGATTTGTCCTGGAAAGGGTTAAACTGGGTGGCTCCTTGGAGGCAAGGATTCTGAGGCTCCGTCTAACATACTTTGGACATGTTGTGAGGAGAGACCTGTCCTTGGAGAACACATCATGCTTGGGTGGGTGGAGGGACGGCACAGGAGGGGAAGGCCCTCTATGAGGTGGATTGATTAAGTGACTGGGGTAATGGGTGTGTCAGAAACAATAAGAGTGGCACAGGGTGGAGCAGGGTTTAGGGCTGTTGTACATTGGGTTGCTATGAGTTGCAGGTGACTTGATGGCACATAACAACAACAACAACATATTCCTCGTAGTAGAGTCATAGGGCCATACAACATTTCTATGTTCAGTTTTTTGAGAAAGCACCTAAGTGCCTTCTGGAGTGGTTGAACCATTTTACCATTCCACCAGCAGTATAAGAGAGTTCACACCTCTCCACATCCTCTCCAACATTGATTGCTTGCTCCCATGCTATACTTTGCTACTGCTACTAGAGTTAGATGGTATGTCATTGTGGTTTTGATTTATATCTCTCTTATTAACAGTGATTATGAGCATTTCTTCATGGGTCTGTTGGCCATCCAAATGACTTCTTCTGAAAAGTCTTTCCATGTCTTTCCCCCATTTTGTAATTGAGTTATCAGTCTTTTTTTTTTTTTTTTTCTGGACACTCTGTAGGGTTCTGTAATCATTTGTTATGAGACACTTGTCTAACATGGAATTGCCAAATGTTTTTCCCAGTTTATAGATTTCCTATTGGAAAAAGTCTGTCATGTGCACAGGGATTTAATCTTGAGAAGTTCCCATTTATCAATTTTATCTTCTCCGAGATGTGCATTTCTGGCTATATTTGGCAACTTTTTTTTTAGCTCTTTTTAAAGAATTTTTGTATTAATTTTAATGAAAATTTACTTTGGATTTCCATTCATTCATTGTTGCACTTTTCTCTCTGCCCACCCCTCCCCCAGTACACTCTTCTCTTTGAAAAGTAAAAGAAAAGATCCCCCATTGTTTTACAATCCCTCCCCCAAGGTCCAGTATACTATGCATTGGCAACTCTTCATACCATAGACTAGGCCATCTGAGCTTGATCCCAGTTTGGTTTTGATGAACTTTATGGTCTTTGGATTTACTTGCAGATCTCTGATCCATCTTGAGTAGATTTTTGTGTACAGTGTGAGATGTGGGCCCTTTTTCAGTTTTCTGCAGGTACAAGTCCAGTTTTGCCAGCACCATTTGTTGAAGAGGCTTTCATTTCCTCATTTGATATGTTTTATTTCCTTGTTAGTTAACCATAGATAGATGGGTCCATTTCTGGGTTTTAAATTCTGTTTCATTAGTCTATGTGCCTGCCATTGTACCAGTGCTGTTGGTTACTACCACTATGTAGTAGGTTTTGAGGTCAGGGAGTGCTATGACTGCTACTTCATTTTTGTTTTTCAGAAGTGCTTTGCTTATTTGAGGTCTCTTTCCTCTCCAAATAAACTTGGCAGTTTCCCTTTCAATCTCCTTGAAAAATGAATTTGGTATGTGGATTGGAATTGTGTTGAACATGTAGATTGCTTTCGATTGGATTGTCATTTTCAAAATATTGAGTCTTCCTATCCATGAACAGGGCACATTTTTCCATTTATTTAGGTGTTTTATTGTGTCTTGCTGAAATGTTCTGTAGTTTTTTTGCACAGGTCTTTTGTATCTCTAGTTAGGTTCACTTCCAAGTATCTCACCTTGTGCTTGGCTATTGTAAATAGTAATACTTCTTGGTTTCCTTCTCTGAGTTCTCTGTGTTACTGTAGAGGAATCCCACTTCTTTTTTTTAATACTAATCGTGTATCCTGCTACTCTGCTAAATTGGTGTACCATCTCTAAGAGTTTTTTGGTTGAGTCCTTTGGGTTTTCTTTGTACACTATCATATCATTGTATATAGTGATAGTTTAGCCATCTCTTTACTGATCTGGATGCCTTTAATTTCCTTCTTTTATCATAGTGCCCTAGCAAGTACTTCTTCTACACTATTGAATAGAAGGAGTGACAGTGGTCATCCTTGTCTGCTCCCTGTTCTCAAGGAAAATAGTTTTAGCGTTTCCCGATTGGGAATGATATTTGCTCTTGGTTTTGCATATATACTTTCCACTATATTGTGGAAATTTCCTCCTATTCCAGTTTTGTTGAGTGTCTTTATCAGGAGGGAGTTTTGGATTTTTTGAAATGCCTTTTCTACATCAATCTTTAAGATCATATGGTTTTTGTTATTTGCTTTGTTTTATGGTAAATTACTTTGCTTATTTTTCTTATTTTGAACAATCCTTGCATATCTGTTATGAATTCCACTTGGTCATGATGAATTATTTTTTATGTGCTTTTGGAGTCCATTGGCTAGTATTTTGTTAAGGATTTTTGCATCTATATTTATAAGAGAGATTAGTTTGTAGTTTTCTTTCTTGATAATATCTTTTCCTGGCTTTGTTGTTAGAGTTATGCTTGCTTCATAGAGTGTCTCAATGAGTATTCCTCCTTTTTCTATTTTGTTAATATAAGTAGAGTTGGTAATAGATCTTTTCTGAATGTTTAGTAGAATTCAGTAGTGAACCCATCTGATCCAGGACTTTTTTAGTGGAGGACTCTTTTATGGTCTGCTCAATTTCTTTTTTGGTGTTGGGTCTGATCAAGTATTCTACATCTCTCTGTGTCAGTCTGGATAGGGCATGAGTTTCAAGGAATGTGTCCATTTCCTCTGTTGTTGTTCATGTTATGTGCCATTGAGTTGCCTGTGACTCATAATGACCCTATTCACACTAGCTCTGAAACTTGTCCTATCCTGAGCCAATCTCATCATCTCTAACAGACCTAATCTCATTTCTCTAGTCACTGAGTCCATCTCATCTTGGATTTTTCTTTCGTGCACTGTCCATCTACCCTTCTAAGCATGATGGTCCTCTTCAAGGACAGGTCCCTCCTGACCACATGTCTAAAATATGTGAGATGAAGCCTCAAAATCCTTCCCTTCAGGGAACAGCTTTATTTCACCCTTTCCAGGACAGATCTGTTTGTTCTCCTGGCAGTCCACACAATACTCTTCTCAAGTATCTCCTCTCAAAGGCATTGATCCTTCTTCCCTCATTCTTAGTTATTGTCCAGCTCTCGGATGCATAACAAGTAATTGTGAAGACTATGCCTGGATAAGAGACACCTTAGTTTCTAGACTGACATTATTACTCTTCAGTACTCTAGAGAGGTCTTGACAGCAGACTTTCCCAATAAAATTTGTCTTTTGATTTCCTCATTGCTGGTGCCAAGAGTGTTGATTATGTAACCAAACACGCTAAAGTTATCAATAACCTCAATTTCTTCTGCATCCATCATGAGGCTAGTGATCAGTCCAGTGGTGAGAATATTTGTTTTGTTAATGTTTTATCTGGGAGGCTGGGCTCTATGAGGAGGAATGTGGGGTCAAGATTGCTGGAAGATCTATCAACAATCTCCGATACGCAGATGACACAACCCTGCTTGCTGAAACTGAGGAGAACCTGAAGCACTTGCTGCAGAGGGTCAAGGACTGCAGCCTCCAATATGGATTGAGGCTCAATGTCAAGAAGACAAAGATTCTCACCACTGGGCCAATTGGCAGCATCAAGATGGATCGTGAAGAGATTGAGATTGTTCACAGCTTTAGTTCACTTGGCTCCACAGGCTTGGCACCAGTAGCCAGGAAATTAAAAGACGTATTGCCATGGGAAAGTCTGCTGTTGGGGACCTCTCCACAGTACTGAAGAGCAATGGTGTCTCTTTGGAGACTAAGGTGCGTCTGATACAGGCCATTGTCTTTGCAGTCACTTGTTATGCATCAGAGAGTTGGACAATGACTAAGTAGGATAGAAGGAGAATTGATGCCTTTGAGTTGTGGTACTGGAGAAGTGTATTGAGGGTACCATGGACTGCTAGGGAAACAGATTCATCCGGGAGAGGGTTAAACTGGGCTGCTACTTGGAGGCAAGGATTCTGAGGTTCCTTCTAACATACTTTAGACATGTTGCAAGGAGGGACAGGTCCTTGGAGAGGGACATCATGCTTGGTAGGGTGGAGGGACAGCACAGGAGGGGAATGCCCTCTCTGAAGTGGATTGATTCAGTGACTGGGATAATCAGAATGGGTGTATCGGAGATGGTGCAATTGGCACAGGCCAGAGCAGAGTTTAGGGCTGTTGTACATAGGGTCGCTATGAGTCGCAAGCAACTCGACGGCACATAACAACAACAACAACATTTACTCTATGCCCTCGTTATATATTTATTGATATATAAATATTACTTTTAATGAACGTTTATAGATATTTTGGATTTCCATTCATTCATTGTTGCAATTTTCTCCCTTCCCACCCCTCCCCCCACTTCGCACTTCTCTTTGAAAAGTAAAATTCTTTCATTGGTATATAATACCTCCACCCCCAGTACACTCCACTATGCAACCTTCATTCTGTACTCTTGTTATGACCATAATACCAAATAATATATCACTTTTAAACAGTTCTCGCCCTCATCTGTTTCATTGCAGTATACATAATTTATCCAATATTTCTCAGTCTCACTCCAGTCCTGATGTCAGTCCCGTTCTACAACAGTGGCACACTGCAATATTTGTCCTTTTGTGACTGTGATATTTCACTCAGCATAATGTCTTCCAGGGCCACCCATTTTGAATAATATTAAATTAGTTCCTTGTTTTTCAATGCAGTGTTGTATTCCAATGTGTGAATATACTGGAGCTTCTCTATCCATTTGTTTGTTGATGGGCACTTAGGTTGTTTCTAACACTTTGCTATTGTGAACAAAGCTGCAATAAACGTGGGTGTGCATATATCTTCTTGGGTGGTAGTTCTGGTTTCTTTAGGGTATATTTGCAGTAATGGAATTACTGGGTCAAATGGTATTTCCATTTGCAACTTTTTGAGAGAGTACCATACAGCCTTCCATAGTTGATGCACCATTTTATACTCCCACAAACAATTAATAAGGATGTCAGTGTCTCCACAGCCTCACCAACATTTGTTGTTTGCTGCTCTGTTAAATTTTGCTATTCTTACAGCGGTGAGATGACATCTCATAATTGTTTTGATTTGCATCTCTCTTAGACCTAGGGATTTTGAACATGTCTTCATGTATTTGTTTGCCATCTGAATGTCTTCTTTGGTGAAGTGTCTATTCATATCCTGTGCCCATATTTCAATTGGATTATTTACCTTTATCTTGTTGTGGTGCTCAAGTATTTTAGAAATTCTAGATATAAGTCCCTTATCTGACATGTCATTACCAAATATTTTTTCCCAGTCTGTGACTTTTGTTTTTTCTCTGTTGGAGAAGTTTTTAGATGTACATAGGTATTTGATTCTTAGAAGGTCCCATTCATCTATTTTATCCTCTCCTGCTTGTAGATTTTTCAGGATGCTTGGAAGACTATTTATTTTGTGAATTAGGAAGTCTAGAGTCCTTCCAAGCTTTTCTTTAATGTGTAGTCCTAGGTATTAGTTCTTGGTTCATGATCCATTTTGAGTTAGTTTTTGTGGAAGGAGTGAGGTGTGGATATTGCTTGAGTTTTCTGCATAGAGTTTTCTAATTTTGCCAGCACCATTTATTAAAAAGGCTGTTGTTTCCCCACCTAACTGATTTCTTCTCTTTGTTAAAAATCAATTGACCCTAGGTACATGGATTCTCTATTCTATTCCATTGATGTATCTATCTGTCATTATACCAGTACCGTGCTGTCTTGACCACGGCAATCGGATTTGAAATCAGGAAGTGAGATGCCTCCTAACTTGTTTCTCTTTTAAAGGAGTGCTTTGTTTATTCGGGGACTCTTTCCATTACAAATAACATTGGAGATTGCCTTTTCCATCTCATTGAAGAATCGGATTGGTATTTGTATTAGGATTGCTTTGAACGTGTAAATTGCCTTTGGTATTAGTGTCATTTTCACAATATTGAGTCTTCCTATCCATGAGCAAGGGATACTCTTGCACTTCTCCAGGTCTCTTTTTGTTTCTTATATTAATGTTTTGTAATAGAGCACGGTTTAGGGCTGTTGTACATAGGGTCGCTATGAGTCGCAAACGACTCAATGGCACATAACAACAACAACAATTTTCTTTGAATAGATCTTTTGTGTTTCTGGTTAGGTTTACTCCCAAGTATTTACTCTTGTGATTAACTCTTGTGAAGAGTATTGTATTTCTTAGCTCCATTTCTGTATTTTCTTTGTCATTGTAAAGAAATCCAATTGATTTTTGTATGTTGATCTTGTGTCCTGCCACTTTTCCTGAATTAGTCAACTATGTCCAGTAGTTTTCTTCCTGAGTCTTTAGGCTTATCTAAGTATACTATCATATGATCTTCCTAGAGAGATAATTTTACCTCCTCTTTGCCAATTTGGATACATGTTATTTCTTTCTCCTATTACTATCACTAAGACTTTCAATACCATATTGAATAGGAGAGGTGATAGTGGGCATCCTTGCCTACTTTATGTTCTCAGTGGGAATGCCTTTAATCTCTCTCCATTGAGAACAATATTTGCTCTCAGGTTTGTGTATATCATTTTTACTATGTTGAAGAAATTCCCCTCTGATCCTGTTATGCTGAGTGTTTTAATCAGGAAGGGGTATTGGATTTTGTCAAAGGCCTTTTCTGCATCAATTCATAGGGTAATGTGGTTCTTGTTCTTTGCTTTGTTAATGTGATGAATTACATTGATTGTTTTTCTTATGTCAAACCATCCTTGCATGCCTGTTATGAATCCCACTTGGTTTTGGTGAATTATTTTTTTTAATGTATTATTGGATTCTATTGGCCAGGATTTTATTCAGGATTTTTGCATCTATGTTCATGAGAGATATTAGCCTATATTTTTCTATTTTGGTAGTGTCTTTACATGGTTTTGGTATCAAGGATATGATTGCTTCATAGAATGATTCTTGGAGAATTCCATTTCTTTCTATTTTCTGAAATAGTTTATGTAGAATTGGTTAACAGTTCTTCTCTGAATGTTTGATAAAATTCACTTATAAAACCATGTGGTTCAGGGCTTTTTTGCCTTGAAGTTGTTGTATTACCTTTTCAATTTTTTCCTTTGTAATGAGTATGTTCAGCTGATCAATTTTGGTTTGTGTCAGTTTAGGTAGATTGTGAATTTCTAAGTATTTGTCCATTTCCTCTAGGTTTTTATTTATTTTTTTTAGTATAGTTTTTTGTAATATTCCATTGTTAGTCTTTTTATTTTACATGGTTCTGTTGTGATGCTGCCCATTTCATCTTTTATTCAGATTTTGTGTGTCTTTTCTTTCTTTTCCTTTGTTAATTGTGCTAGTGGTTTGTCGATTTTATTGACCTTTTCAAAGAACCAACTCCTAGATTTCTTGATGGCATCAGTTGTTTTTCTGTTTTCTGTTTCATTTATTTCTGCTCTAATTTTTTTTCACGTTTGTTGATTTTTATTCATAATCTGTTTTTCAATACAATTTACATCCTCATCCCCATTCCCATCCTGATTATACAGATGCTAGTGGCAGAAAGGCCTGGAATAAATACATCCAAGGAAGAGGATAAGAGGCAAAGCTGTGAAGCTACGTGCATGCACAGGTTCTAAGGGGGAGAGGGGAGAAAGTGTCTTGGGAATAAACTGAAGGTAATTAGAGGGTTTCAGCTAAAGTTTGTTCAGTCATCCTTGTCTTTTGCTCCATGTTTCAGGATGCGTGTGAACTCGATGTAATTGAAATTCCCCTTTTTGTCGATCGGAGCTTCTCTGTAGAGCTCGTCCACTTCCTCGTCCGTAAAACGGTCCCCCATGGTGGTCAGCAGCTCTCTCAGATAGTCTTCCTGAATGGTGCCTGTTGCTTCTTCATCAAAGCAGGCAAAAGCATTTCTGATGACATCCTCTGGATCTGTCCCATTGAGCTTCTCCCCAAACATCGTGAGGAACATGGTGAAGTTGATGGGTCCTGGAGCCTCATTAATCATGGCTTCCAGGTGCGCATCCGTTGGGTTCTTCCCTAGAGAGGCCAGCATATCATGCAAGTCTTCCTTGTTGATGAAGCCATCTCTGTTCTGGTCAATCATGTTGAAGTCCTCTTTAAACTCCTGAATCTGGGACTGATCAAACATGGCAAACACGTTGGATGTTGTGCGCTGAGGGCGCTTCTTGGTGGTCTTGGTCTTGGCCTTTTTGCTTGACATGGTGGCTGTTTAATTCGTCAGACGCCGGGACTGGGCTGTGCTGCGAGAGGCGAGGAGGATGCGATGACGACTGGGCTGCGGGGCAGCACCAGCACTTCCGTTTCTGAGGCTTCCGGAAGGCGGCGTGTCCAAGTCGGAGGGGTGCTGCCGGTGCGGGTGGCGTGGAGCCGGGGGCGCGCAGGCACTGGGCGTGGGGCATGCAGGGACCTCGTCCTGGCCGCACGCTCCACGCTCACCCTGCGCCCCACGCCCCCCCCCCCATCACCCGCGCCCCTGCCTGCGTCCGCAGTGGCGGCGTCCGCCCTGCTCTATTTTTTATCATTTCCTTTATTTAGAGGGTGTTGGGCTTTCTTGCCGTTCTTTTCAATTTGTTGGAGATGTTGGGTTAGAGATTCAATGGTCGTTTTTTTCATGCCCTTTGATGTGTTTGCTTATTGCTATAAATTGACCTCTGATTACTGCTTTGGCTGTTTCCCAGAGGTTTTGGTAGGTTGTGTTTTCATTGTCATTTCTTTCAAGAAACTTTTTTTAGTTCATTTTTTAATTTCTTCATGTACCTACTGATGTTCAAGCAAGGTGTTATTAAACTTCCAAATGTATGGGGTTTTGTCCTTTATCCTCTTATTATTAATTTCTAATTTTGTAGCATTGTGATCAGAGAAGATGCTCTGTATGATTTCTATGGGGTTTTTTTTATTCATTAATTTTTGCCTTGTAGCCCAAGATACGGTCTAGTCTGGAAAATGTTCCATGCACATTAGAGAAGAAGTTATACTGGGCTTTTTTTTTGGGGGGGTGCATTAGCCTATAAATATCTATGAGTTGAGTTGGTTTATTGTGTGGTTTAATTCTTCAGCATCTCTGTTGAGTTTCTTTCTGGTAGTTCTATCTTTTCTTGAAAGTGGTGTATTTAAGTTTCCAACCACTATAGTAGTGTTTTCTATTTCCTTTTTCAGTTTTGTTAATGTTTGTTTTATATATTTTGCAGGTCTATCATTTGGTGCATAGGTATTTATTATTGTTATGTCCTCATGTTCTATTGACCCTTCAAGCATTATGTTGTGACATTCCTTGTTCTTTGTGATGGTTTTTGGATTGAAACTTATTTTATCAGAGATTAATATCGCTACTTCTGCTTTGTTCTGTTTGGTACTTGCTTGGTACATTTCCCCTTACCCTTTTATTTTTAGTCTTTTTTTATCTTCAATTTTCAGGTGTGTCTCTTATAGACAGCATATTGATGGATTTTGGTTTTTTTAATCTAACCTCTACTCTTTTTCTCTTCAGTGGTGCATTTAAACCATTCACATTCAGTGTGATTATTGAGAGATAGGGTTTTATTACCATCATTGTGTTGAGTTCTTTTTGGTGTTGTTTCTAGTTACTTTGGTCCATGCTGCTTTCTGTGGCACCTCTGTAAGAAGGACATCTCTCACTGTTTCCTGTAATGCTGGTCTAGCTTTTACAAACTCCTTTACGTTCTCTTTTTCTGGGAATATCTTGATCTCATTCATATTTGAGGGACAGTGTAGCTGGATACAATATTCTTGGTTGACTGTTGTGTTCGTTGAGTGTTCGAAATACATTATTCCACTGTCTTTTTGTTCACGTGGTTTCTGCTGAGAAATCAGCAGTTAGTCTTATTTGCTCTGCTTTGTAGGTTACTATTTCTCCCTCACTGCTTTCAGAATTCTCTCTTTATCTTTTTTCTTATACTAGGTATATTTACAAAATTCAAATACATTATTTTTTCAGATCACATTCTTCCAACTTCTCTCAGACACGCACCCATCAAAGTTTAAAAACCTGATGATGAATCTCCTCCCCATTCTCATGTCTCTGCTTCCACCCTCCCCCACCTTGGATACTCATACTAATTTACAATAATGGTTTTATTAAGAATTTTCCTTGTGGGACTGAGTTAGTTCACTCAGTATAATGCTCTCCAGTCACTCCTATATAGTAGGTAATAATTTATAAGATCATTGCTCCTGAGTGTTACGTAGTATTCCAATGTATGCTTGTACTATAATTTCTCAATCCATTCAATTGTGGTTGGATATCTGGGCTGTTCCCATGTTCTTGTGATAGTGAATAAACTGCTAAAAACATTGATGTACAAGTGTCCATTTGTACTGCACTGAAACAGAGGAGGGAGAAAACTGTTTAAAAGAGATATATAACTAGGTATTTCTGTCATC
>NW_006399928.1:5219342-5230556 GCF_000299155.1 Elephantulus edwardii | reverse complement strand
CAAAATCTCTGTAAATGTTTATGAAAATTAATAAAATATAGAAAAAAAGAAGAAAAAACTTTAGCAAAAAAAAAAACAAACAAGTGTCCATTTGTGCCTCAGTTCTTGTTTTCTCATGGTATATTCTAAGCAATGGAATAGCTGGATAATATGGAATTTCTATGTTCAGCTTTTTGAGGAAGTGCCAAACTACCTTCCAGAATGGTTGTACCATTTTACAGTCCCACTAACAAAGTATAATAGTTCCTATCTTGACACATTCACTCCAACATTTATTACTTTTTGTCCTGTTAAACTTTACCACTGTTACTGGAGTGAGATGGTAACTCATTGTGATTTTGATTTGCATCTCTTATTGCCAGTGATTTGGAGCATTTATTTATGTGTCTATTGGCCATTCGAATATTTTCCCCTGTGGAAATTCTTTGCATGTCTTTTGTTCATTTTTTTATTGGGTTATCAGTCTTTCTTGTGGAAGCTCAGGGGTATTCTCTAAACTTTTGTTATGAGACTCTTGTCAGAGATGGCATTGTTGTTGTTATGTGCCATTGAGTCACTTGTGACTCATAGCGACCCTATGTACAAGAGCCCTAAACTCCATCCTATCCTGTGCCCACGTCGCTGTCTCAAACACAGTCATTCACACCACTCCAATCACAGAACTGATCAATCTCATCGAGGGTCTTCCTCTCCTGCACCATCCCTCTACTCTCCCAAACATGATGTCCTTCTCCAAGGACCATCCCTCCTTGCAACATGCCCAAAGTATGTCACACGAAGCTTCAGAATCCTTGACTCCAAGGAGCATTCTGGCTTCACCCTCTCCAGGGCAAACCTGTTTGTTCTCCTAGCAGTCCATAGTATATTCAACACTCTTCTCCAGCACCACAACTCAAAGGCATCAATTCTCTTTCTGTCATCCCTATTCACTGTCCAACTCTCCGATGTATAGCACCTAATTGCGAAGCCTATAGCCTGGATCAGGCGCACCTTAGTTTCCAGTCTGACGTTGTTCTTCAGTACTCTTGAGAGGTCCCTCACAGCTGACTTTCCCAATGCAGTTTGTCTCTTGATGTCCTGGCTGCTGTTACCAAGAATGTTGACTGTGCAACCAAGTAAACGAAAACTGTTAACTATCTCAACCTCTTCACCATCCATACTGATGCTGCCAATTGTCCCAGTGGTGAGAATCTTTGTTAATTTGATGTTGAGCTTCAATCCATATTGAAGACTGCAGTCCTTGACCTTCTGCAGCAAGCGCTTCAGGTCCTCCACAGTTTCAGCAAGTAGGGTTGTGTCATCTGCATAACGTAGGTTGTTGATGATTCTTCCACCAATCCTGATGCCACATTCCTCTTCGTATAGCCCAGCGTCTCGGATCATCTGTTCTGCAAAGAGACTGAAAAGGTATGGAAACAAATTATCAAATGTTTATTCCCAGTTTGTAATTTATCTTTTCACCTTGTTGGGAAAAAATTTTTGATAACATAGGGATTTACTATTTAGAAGGTCACATTCATCAAAGTTATCCTCTTCAGATTGTGCATTTCTGGTTGTATTTGGCAGTCTTTTTATATCATATACTAGGGCTTCTTTATGGTTTGGGGCTTTACTCCCAAGTCTCTGATCCATCTTGAGATGATTTTTGTGTATGGTGTGAGATGTGGACCCTGTTTCAGCTTTCTGCAGGTGGAAGTCCGGTTTTTCCAGCACCATTTGTTGAAGAGGTTTTCATTTCCCCGTTAGATAGCTTTGACTTCCTTGTCGAATATCAGTTAACTATAGATGTTGTTGTTATGTGCCATCGAGTCACTTACGACCCTATGTACAATAATCCAGAAACCTGCTCTATCCTGTATCTACTGTCTCCAACCACCTACCCTCATTACCCCAGTTACTATATCAGTCCATCTCATCCATGGTCTCCCTGTTTTTCTCCATCCCTCCACCGTTTCAAGCATGATGACCCTCATCAAGGACCTCCTTCCAGCATGCCCGAAGTATGTCAAATGAAGGCTCAGAATCCCCACCTCCAAGACACAGCCTGGCTTCACCCTTTCTAGGATGAACCTACTTTTTCTCCTGGCAGTTCATGGTATATTAAACACTCTTCTCCAGCACCACGGTTCAAAGGCATCAATTTTCTTTCTATCGTCCGTAGTAATTGTCCAGTTCTCATATGCACAGCAAGCAATTGCAAAGGCTATGGCCTGGATCAGGCGCACCTTAATCTCCAGACTGATGTCGTTAGCTCTTCAGTACTCTGGACAGGTCTCTGTCAGCCGACTTTCCCAGTGTAATTAATCTCTTGATTTCCTGGCTGCTGGTACTAAGAGTGTTGATTGTGGAGCCAAGCAAACTAAAGCTGTTAACAATCGCAGTCTCTTCACCATCTATCATGATGCTGCCAGTTGGGCCCAGTGGTGAGAATCTTTGTTTTCTTGATGTTGAGCATCAGTCCATATTGTAGGGTACAGTCCTTGATGCTCTGCAGCAAGAGTTTCAGGTCCTCCTCAGTTTCAGCAAGCAGGGTTTTGACATCACCATAACACAGGTTGTTGATGAATCTTCCTCCAATCCTGATGCCACAATTGTCCTCATAGAGCCTAGCCCCTCAGATCATCTGTTCTGCATATAGATTGACAAGGTATGGAGACAGAATACATGCCTGGCATACACTCTTTGTGATACTGAACCATGCAGTGTGTCCTTGCTGTGTTCTGCCAATTGCCTCCTGTTCCAAGTGTTGTTGTTGTTATGTGCCATCAAGCCACTTGTGACTCATAGTGACCCTATGTACACTAGCCCTAAACTCTACTCTGTCCTGTGTCAATCGCACTGTCTCCAATACACCCATCCCGATTACCCCAGTCACTGAATCAATCCACCTCATAGAGGGTCTTCCCCTCCTGCGCTGTCCCTCCACCCTGCCAAGCATGATGTCCTTCTCCAAGGACCGGTCTCTCCTCACAACATGTCCAAAGTATGTTAGACGGAGCCTCAGAATCCTTGCCTCCAAGGAGCCACCCTGTTTAACCCTTTCCAGGATGAATCTGTTTGTTTTCCTAGCAGTCCATGGTATTCTCAATACTCTTCTCCAGCACCACAGCTCAAAGGCCTCAATTCTCCTTCTATCCTCCTTGGTCATTGTCCAACTCTCTGATGCATAACAAGTGATTGCAAAGGCCATGGCCTGTATTAGACACACCTTAGTCTCCAGAGAGACACCACTGCTCTTCAGTACTTTGGAGAGGTCCCCAACAGCAGACTTTCCCATGGCAATACGCCTTTTAATTTCCTGGCTACTGGTGCCAAGAGTGTTGACTGTGGAGCCAAGAGAACTAAAGCTGTGAACAATCTCAGTCTCTTCACCATTCATCCTGATGCTGCCAATTGGGCTAGTGGTGAGAATCTTTGTCTTCTTGACATTGAGCCTCAATCCATATTGGAGGCTGCCGTCCTTGACCCTCTGCAGCAAGCGCTTCAGGTCCTCCTCAGTTTCAGCAAGCAGGGTGGTGTCATCTGCATAACGCAGATTCTTGGTAGATCTTCCACCAATCATGATACCACATTTCTCCTCATAGAACCCAGCCTCCCGAATAATCTGTTCTACATATAGGTTAAAAAGGTATAAGGACACATCCCTGGCGTATGCCCTTTCTAATTTTCAACCATGCATTGTTCCCCTGCTCTGTCCTGACGAATGCCTCCTGGTCCAAGTATAGGTTTCGCATTAGCACAATCTACTGTTCTGAGATTCCCGTTCTTCTCAGAGTCAGCCACAGTTTATTATGGTCCACAAAGTCAAACGCCTTTGATGTCAATGAAACACAGATAGACATACCTCTGGTATTCCCTGCTTTCAGCTAAGATCCATCTAACATTAGCTACAATATCCCTAGTACCACGACCCCTTCTAAACCGAGCCTGGACTTCTGGCAGTTCTCTGCTGATGTGCTGGTCCAGTCGTTTTTGGATAATGTTCAATAGAATCTTGCTTGCATGAGAAATCAATGATATTATTCTATAGTTTCCATACTCTGTTCTGTTACCCTTCTTTGGGATGGGAACAAATCTAGATCTCTTCCAGTCAGTTGTCCAAGTGGTTGTTCTCCAGATTTCTTGGCACAACTTGGTGAACACATCCAGAGCAGCATCTGTTAGCTGAAATATGTCAATTGGTATACCATCTATTGCTGGGGCCTTATTTTTTGCTATTTCCTTCAAGGCAGCTTGAACCTCTTCCTTCATCACCATAGGCTCCTGCTCATATGTTGTTTCATGAAATTCTTCTGTGTCTGCCAATTCCTTTCAATACAGAGACTCAGTATATTCTTTCCATCTTCTTGTAATACTTCCTGGATCATTTAGTATTCTCCTAAAACATCCTTGATTATAGCAACTCGATGTTTGAATTTGTTCTTCACTTCCTTGAGCTTAAGAAATTCTGAGAAAGTTCGGCCCTTTTGATTTTCTGACTCCAGCTCCTTGCACATTTCATTGTATTATTTTACTTTGTCATCCCACGCTGCTTTTTGAAATCTTCTATTCAGCTCTTTTGAGTCGGATGATCATATGATATATTACTCCAGAGAGGAAAGATAAGGAAAAATGGAGTTGTTTTCATAGTTAAGAAAGTCATTTCTAGATCCATCTTGATGTACAGTGTTGTGAGTGATAGGATAATATCCATATGCATACAAGGAAGTCCAGTGAATACCACTATCATTCAGATATATGCACCAATAACCAAAGCCAAAGAAGAGGAAATAGAAGATTTCTACCAGTTTTTACAGTTGGAGATCAATTGATTGAACATGCAATCAAGATGCATTGATTATAATGGGTGACTGGAATGCAAAAGTTGGGAACAGAGAAGATTCAGTATTTGGAAAACATGGACTCGGTGACAGAAACGGAGCTGGAGAGAGAATGATCGAATTTTGCACAATGAGTTATTCATTGCAAATACATTTTTTAAGTGACATAAACACAGGGTATTATATACATGGATTTCACCTGATGGTATGTATAGGAATCAGATTGATTACATCTGCGGAAAGAACGGCTAGAAAAGCTCAATATCAGCTGTGAAAACTAGGCCAGGAGCTGATTGTGGAACAGATCACCAACTACTCATATGCAAGTTCAAGCTGAAGCTGAGGAAAATTAAACCGAATCCACAGGAACCAAAATATGACTTTGAGTCTTTCCCACCTGAATTTTATTCAGAACCATCTCAGCAACAGATTTGAGGCCTTGAACACTAATGAACGAAGACCAGATGGGTTGTGGGAGGATATCAAGGGTATCATCCAGCAAGAGTGCAAACAGTCATTGCAAAGATTGAAGAGGAAGAAAAGACCAAAATGGATGTCAGAAGAGACTCTGAAGATTGCACTGGAGCGTAGAGAAGCCAAAGCACAAGGAAGAATTCAAGATACTAAAGAGCCGAATAGAATATTTCAAAAGGCAGCGTGGGATGACAAAGTTCTGAGTATAGTTTTCATATAAGCATAATCAAATTTTCTAGAATTCTCATTTTTTTTCATAGTTAGCCACAGTTAGATGTGTCTGGTTTTGGGTTCTCAATTCTATTCTATTGTTCTCTGTGCCTGTCATTTTACCAGTACCATGCTGTTTTGGTTACTACTACTGTGTAGTAGGTTTTGAGGTTAGGGAGTGCTACGCCTCTCATCTGATTTTTGTTTCTCAGAGGTGTTTCGCTTAAGCAGGGTCTCTTGCCTCTCTAAATAAATTAATTTGACCATTTCTCTTTCTATTTCCTTGGTAAATGAATTTGGTATCTCTATTGAGCTTTCGTTGAACATGTACATTGCTTTTGATAAGATTGTGATTTTCATGATATTGAATCTTCTACCTGTGAATAGGGTACATTTTTTCCCATTTCTTTAGGTCTTTTATTATGTCTTGCAGAAATTTTCTTTAGTTTTCCTTTTACAGGGCTTTTGTATCTCTATTTAGAGTCACTCCCAAGTATCTTGATTTGTAGTTGGCCATTATAAATGATATTGCTTCCTTGATTTCCTTCTCTGACTTCTCTTTGTTGTTACAGAGGAATCTTACTGATTTTTGAATATTGATCTTATATCCTACCACTCTACTAAGTTGTTCTACTAACTCTAATAATTTTCTGAAGATTATTTAGGGTTTTCTGTGTACTCTATCATATGCACATGACAACAGTTTAACTATCCCTTTGCTGATCTGGATGCCTTTTATTTCCTTCTCTTGTCATATTACACTAGCAAGCACTTCCCAATATAATATTGAATACATGTGGTGACAGTGAGCATCTTTTTCTAGTCCGTGTTCTCAAGGAAATGCTTTTAGTCTTTCTCCATTGAGAATGATGTTGGTTCTTGGTTTTACTTTTCACTATGTTGAACAAATTCTCATCTATTCCACTTTTGCTGAGTTTCCTTATAAGGAGGGGGTGTTGGATTTTGTCAAATGCCTTTTCTGCATCTATTGCTAAGATAATATGGTTCTTGTTATTTACTTTGTTAATATAGTGAATTACATTGTTTGTTTTCTTGTATTAAACCATCCTTGCATACCTGTTATGAATGTCATTTGGTCATGGTGAATTATTTTTTTGTTGTTGGTTTGGATTCAATTGGCTAGAATTTTGGTAAAGATTTTTGCATCTTTATTCATGAGAGATATTGGTCTGTAATTTTCTTTCTTGGTAATATCTTTGCCTGGTTTTGGTATTAGGGTTATGCGTGCTTCATAGAAACCCTCAAAGTATTCCTTCTTTTTCAGTGTTTTAAAATAAATTAAGTAGAATTGGTGCTAAATCCTCTCTGAATGTTTGATGGAATTTTGCTGTGAAGCTGTCTTGTGCAGGATTTTTCTTATGGGGAAGTCTTTTTATGACCTTTTAGATTTTTTTTGTGTGTGTCTGATGGGTCTGTTTATGTGTTCTATGTTTGTACTATTCAGTCCGGGTAAGGGATGCATTTCAAAGAATTTGTCCATTTCCTCTAAGTTTTTTAATTAATCAGAGTATAGATTTTCATAGTATTCTGATACTGTTGGTTTAATTTCCCCTGATTCTGTTGTGATGTCACCTCTATAATTTCTTAATTGAGTTTTTGGTTTTGTTTTGTTTTTGTGTGTGTATGTGTGAGTGGTTGTCAATTTTTATTTACCCTTTTGAAAAACCAGCTCCTGGTCTTATTTTTGGTTTCAATTGAATTTTATTTCATATTAATTAATTTCTTCTCTTGTCCTTACAGTTTCTTTTCTTCTAGAGTTTGTAGGATTTGATTGTTGTTCTTTTTCGATTTACTAAAGATGTTGAGTTAGATCATTGATTCTTCTTTCTCCTTCTTTTATGTGTGTGCCTATTTTTATGATCTACCTCCTCAGGATTGCTGCCTTAGTTATATCCCGGAGTTTTTGATAAGTTTTATTTTCATTTTCATTTGTTTCAGAACTGCCAGATATGCAGGCTGGATTTAGAAGAGGTCATGGTACTAGGGATATTATAGCTAATGTAAGATGGATCTTGGCAGAAAGCAGAGAATACCAGAAGAATGTCTATCTGTGCTTCATTGACTATGCAAAGGCTTTTGACTGTGTGGATCACAACAAGCTGTGGCTGACTCTGAGAAGAATGGGAATCCCAGAACATTTGATTGTGCTAATGCGAAACCTATACTTGGACCAAGAGGCAGTCGTCAGAACAGAGCAGGAAGACACTGGATGGTTCAAAATCAAGAAAGGGGTCCGTCAGGGATGTATTTTTGTCTTCATACCTTTTCAATCTGTGTGCAGAACAGATCATCCGAGACTCTGGGCTG
The DNA here is from genome assembly GCF_000299155.1 of Elephantulus edwardii. Taxonomy (NCBI): domain Eukaryota; kingdom Metazoa; phylum Chordata; class Mammalia; order Macroscelidea; family Macroscelididae; genus Elephantulus; species Elephantulus edwardii. The sequence goes on along the minus strand of NW_006399928.1, from coordinate 5,222,724 downwards.
TACGAGGAGGAATGTGGCATCAGGATTGGTGGAAGAATCATCAACAACCTGCGTTATGCAGATGACACAACCCTGCTTGCTGAAACTAAGGAGGACCTGAAGCACTTACTGCAGAAAGTCAAGGACTGCAGTCTTCAATATGAATTGAAGCTCAGTATCAAGAAAACAAAGATTCTCACCACTGGGCCAATTGGCAGCATCAGTGTAGATGGTGAAGAGATTGAGACAGTTAACAGTTTTCGTTTACTTGGTTCCACAGTCAACACTCTTAGTAACAGCAGCCAGGAAATCAAGAGACAAATTGCACTGGGAAAGTCAGCTGTGAGGGACCTCTCAAGAGTACTGAAGTGCCACAGTGTCAGGCTGGAGACTAAGGTGCACCTGATCCAAGCTATAGTCTTTGCAATTACGTGCTATGCTTCGGAGAGTTGGACAGTGAATAGGGATGATAGAAAGATAATTGATGCCTTTGACTTGTGGGAAGAGTGTTGAATATACCATGGACTGCTAGGAGAACAAACAGGTTTGTCCTGAAGAGGGTGAAGCCAAAATGTTCCCTGGAGTCAGGATTCTGAAGCTTCGTGTGACATACTTTGGGCATGTTGCAAGGAGGGACTGGTCCTAGGAGAGGGACATCATGTTTGGGAGAGTGGAGGGATGGTGCAGGAGAGGAAGACCCTGGATAGATGGGTCGATTTTGTGAGTGGAGTGGTGGGAATGAGTGTGTTTGAGATGGCTAGGTTGGCACAGGATAGAATGGCGTTTAGGGCTCTTGTACATAGGATTGCTATGAGTGGCAAACGACTCGATGGAACATAACAACAACAACCCAATTATGTTTGGCAGAGAATTATTTAGTTTTCACTTGCGTGATTTTGTAAGTCTTACTCTCCTATGTTTAGTTTCTAGTTTTATGCCATTGTGGTCTGAGAAGATACTTTGTATTATTTCAATGTTTTATAATTTTTTGAGGCTTGCTCTGTGTCCTAATACATGATCAATCCTGGCGAATGTACCAAGTGTATGTCAGAAGAAAGTGATTTGCAGTTTAATTAAGTGAAGTACCTTGAATATATGCACCAGGTCAAGTTGGCTGATCATCTCCATCTTTGTTGAGTCTCTTTTCACTTGAACTATCCTTTGGTGATAGTGGTGTGTTCAAAGCTCCTCCCACTATTGTGGCGTTATTTCTTTCTTCAATTCTGTTAACCATTGTGTTATGTATTTTGTAGTTCTATCATTGGGTGCATAAATGTTGATCAATGTTTATGATCAATGTTGATCATAAATGTTGATCAATTATGTCTTCTTGATCTATTGTGCCTTTAATCAATATGTAATGCCTTTTCTTACCTTTGATGGTGGTTTCCATTCTGAAATCTATTTAGTCAGAGATTAGTATTGCCACTCAGCTTTTTTGAGGTTGCCATTTGCTTGGTATATTTTCTTCCAGCCTTTGAGTTTGAGTCTGTCTTTCTCCTCTTTTCTTTAGATATATCTCTTGCAGGCAACATATTTATGGGCTTTGTTTTTTTTATCCATTATGCTACTCTTTTTCTCTTAATTGCTGCGTTTAATCCAAAACTGTTCTGCTACCTATAGAAAGCTGAAACAGGACCACATCTCACACCATGCACAAAAATCAACTCAGGGTGGATCAGAGACTTTGGAATAAAGCCCAAAACCATAAAGGTCATAAGAGAAAAACTTGAGACCAAGCTTAGAAATCCTAGTCTATGATATAAAGAGACTGTGGAATGCAGTCAGAAATACACAGTCTGAAGAGGATAAAATTGAGTAATGCAACCTTCTAAAGATTCAATCCCTGTGCACATCAAAATCTTTTTCCAAAAGGATGAAACGAAAACCTACTGACTGGGGAAAAAAACATTTGACAATACTGCCTCAGACAATGGTCTCAGACCCTGAAGAAAAAGGTTGATAATCCAATTTTAAAATGAGCAAAAGACATGGAAAGACTTTTTAAAGAGGAGGACATTTGGATGGCCAAGACACTCATGAAGAAATGCTCCAAATCACTGGCAATAAGAGATGCAAATTAAAATCACAATGAGATACCATCTCACTTAAGTAGCAATGGCAAAGTTTAACAGGGCATCAAGTAATAAATGTTGGAGAGTATGTGGTGAGATAGGAACTCTTCTGTATTGTTGGTGTGATTGTAAAATGGTACATCCACTCTGGAACCAGTTTGAAATTTCCTCAAAAACCTGGGCATATTCATTCCATATGACCCAGTTATTTCCCTGCTTGGAATATACCCTGAGAAAATGAGAACTGAGGCATAAACAGAGATTGGTAGCATTATTCACCATAGTAAGAACATGGAAACAGCTCAAATTCCCAACCACAATGCAATGAATGGATTGAGAAATTATGGTACATTCACACAATGGAATACCAGGCTGCACACAGGAGCAATGATTTTGTAAATATTTTATGTAACTTGGGAGGGACTGGAGAGAATTATGCTAAGTGAACTAACTCAATCTCATAAACACAAATACTGTATAGGACTATTATTTTAGAGCTTCTGTGAGGATCCAAGGGGGCGCATTTAAATGTAGTGTCTCACAATTTGATGAATGGAGGGAGGGATTGGTAAAGAAAGGAAAGATCCAGTGTCAAAAACAATGTATATGAACTTTATGAACTTTGTATGTAAACCAGTATAAAATAAATTTTTTTTTAAAAAAGAAAAAGAAACGGAAGTTGGATTTTAAAGAGCCATGATACTGTATACATCATAGCCGTTGTCAAATGGGTCTTGGCTGAAACCAGAGACTACGAGAAGAATGCCTACCTGTGTTTCATTGACTATGGAAAGCCTTTTGACTATGTGGTACAACACATTGTGGGTAACTTTAAGAAGAATGGGAATCCCAGAACACATGATTGTATTCATATGAAACATATATATATTCAGAACAGGAAGCAGTTGTCAGAACAGAGCAAGGAAACACTGTTGTTGTTGTTATTGTTATGTGTGGTCGAGTCGCTTGGGACTCATAGTTACCCTATGTACAACAGCCCTAAACCTTGCTTTATCCTATGCCAGTCACATTGCCTCTGACACACCCGTCCTGATTACCCCAGTCACTGAATCAATCCACATCATAGAGGGTCTTTCCCTCCTGTGCTGTCCCTCCACCCTCCCAAGCATGCTGTCCCTCTCCAAGGACAGGTCCCTCCTTATAACATGTCCAAAATATGTCAAAGCCCCAGAATCCTTACCTCCAAGGAGCAGCCTGGTTTAACCCTTTCGAGGATGAATCTGTTTGTTTTCTTGGCAGTCCATGGTACATTCAATACTCTTCTCCAGCACCACAGCTCAATTCTCCTTCTATCCTTTCTAGTCATT